>NW_027264902.1:0-15532 GCF_036320965.1 Panulirus ornatus
CCAGGGTGTTTGCTGCTGTATCTACAGGTTGTCTTCTGCTGCTGCACCTTCAAACTATTTGCTTCACCACCAGGTTTTTTCCTGCTGCACATCCAGGTTGTCTTCTGCTGTACCTCCAGGTTGTCTTCTGCTGTAACTCCAGGTTGTCTTCTGCTTTACCTCCAGGTTGTCTTCTGCTGCAGCTACAGGTTGCCTTCTGCTGTACTTCCAGGCTGTCTGCTGCTGTACCTCCAGGTGGTCTTCTGCTGTACCTCTAGGTTGTCTTCTACTGAATCTCCAGGTTGTCTTCTGCTGTACCTCCAGGTGTTCTTCTCCTGTACTTCCAGGTTGCCCTCTACTGTACCTAAAGATTGTCATCTGCTGTATCTTCAGGTTGTCCTCTGCTGCACCTCCAGGTTGTCGTCTGCTGTACTTCCAGGTTCTCTTCTGTTGAACCTCCAAGTTGTCCTCTGCTGTACATTCAAGTCGTTTTCTGCTGTACCTCCAGTTAGTCTGCTCCACCTCCAGCTTGTCTTCTGCTGTACCTTCAGGTTGAGATCTTTTCTACCTCTAAATTGACATCTACTCCACCTCCAGGTGTTCTTGTGCTCCATCTTCTGGTTGTCTTCTGCTGCACTTCCTGGTTGTCCTCTGCTCCACCTTCAGGTTGTCTTCTCCTACACTTACAGGTTTTATGCTTCTGTACCTCCAGCTTTTCTTCTCCTGTACCTCCAGGTTGTCTTCTGATGCACCTCCAGGCTGTCTTCTGCTGTAACTCCAGGTTTTCCTCTGCTCCACACTCAGGTTATCTTCTACTGTACATCTAGGTTGTGCTCTGCTGTACTTCCATGTTGTCTTCCGCTGTACCTCGAGGTAATCTTCTGCTGTACTTCCAGGTTGCGCTCTGCTGTTTCTCCAGGTTCTCTTTTACTGTACCTCATGTCTGTCTTCTGCTGTACCTTTAAGCTTTTTGATTCACCTTCAGCTTGTCTTCTGCTGCATCTCAAGGTTGTCATCTGATATACCTCCAAGTTCCCTTCTGCTGTACTTTCAGACTGTCCTATGCTGTACCTCCAGGTTCTCTTCTGCTGCACCTTCAGGTCTTTTGCTGCAAACTCCAGTCTGCCTCCTGCACTTCCAGGTTGGCTTCTTTTGAACCTCCAAGTTGTCCTCTGCTGTACATTAATGTTTTTCGCTGTACCTCCATGTTGTCTTCTGCTGTACTTCCAATTTGTCTGCTGCTGTATCTCCTACTCCATCTTCAGGTTGTCTTCTGCTGTATCTCCTGGTTGTCTTCTGCTGTATCTCCTGGTTGTCTTCTGCTGAATCTTCAGGTTGTCTTCTGCTGAATCTTCAGGTTGTCTTCTGCTGAATCTTCAGGTTGTCTTCTACTGAATCTTCAGGTTGTCTTGTGCTCCAACTTCAGGTTGTCTTCTGCTGAATCTTCAGGTTGTCTTCTGCTGAATCTTAAGGTTGTCTTCTACTGAATCTTCAGGTTGTCTTCTGCTGCACCTCCAGGTTGGATTTTCCTGAATCTTCAGGTTGTCTTCTACTGAATCTTCAGGTTGTCTCGTGCTCCAACTTCAGGTTGTCTTCTGCTGAATATTCGGGTTGTCTTCTGCTACACCTCCAGGTTGTGTTTTCCTGAATCTTCAGGTTGTCCTCTGCTGAATCTTCAGGTTGTCTTCTGCTACACCTCCAGGTTGTCTTTTGCTGAATCTTCAGGTTGTCTTCTGCTCCATCTTCAGGTTGTCTTCTGCTGCATCTTCAGGTTGTCTTCTGCTACACTTCCTGGTCTTATTGTGCTGTACCTCCAGGTCTTCTTCTCCTGTACCTGCAGATTGTGCTCTGCTGTTCCTCCAGGTTGTCTTCTGCTGTACCTCGAGGTTGTCGTCTGCTGTACCTTCAAGCTATTTCCTTCACCTCCAGGTTTTTTTTTTTTTTGCTGCACCTCCAGGTTGTCTTCTGCTACACCTATGGGTTGTCTTATGCTACACCTACTGGTTGTCTTCTGCTGTACTTCCAGGTTGTCTTCTGCTGTATCTTCAAGCTGTTCGCTTCACCTCCAGGTTGTCTTCTGCTGTACTTCCAGGGTGTTTGCTGCTGTATCTACAGGTTGTCTTCTGCTGCTGCACCTTCAAACTATTTGCTTCACCACCAGGTTTTTTCCTGCTGCACATCCAGGTTGTCTTCTGCTGTACCTCCAGGTTGTCTTCTGCTGTAACTCCAGGTTGTCTTCTGCTTTACCTCCAGGTTGTCTTCTGCTGCAGCTACAGGTTGCCTTCTGCTGTACTTCCAGGCTGTCTGCTGCTGTACCTCCAGGTGGTCTTCTGCTGTACCTCTAGGTTGTCTTCTACTGAATCTCCAGGTTGTCTTCTGCTGTACCTCCAGGTGTTCTTCTCCTGTACTTCCAGGTTGCCCTCTACTGTACCTAAAGATTGTCATCTGCTGTATCTTCAGGTTGTCCTCTGCTGCACCTCCAGGTTGTCGTCTGCTGTACTTCCAGGTTCTCTTCTGTTGAACCTCCAAGTTGTCCTCTGCTGTACATTCAAGTCGTTTTCTGCTGTACCTCCAGTTAGTCTGCTCCACCTCCAGCTTGTCTTCTGCTGTACCTTCAGGTTGAGATCTTTTCTACCTCTAAATTGACATCTACTCCACCTCCAGGTGTTCTTGTGCTCCATCTTCTGGTTGTCTTCTGCTGCACTTCCTGGTTGTCCTCTGCTCCACCTTCAGGTTGTCTTCTCCTACACTTACAGGTTTTATGCTTCTGTACCTCCAGCTTTTCTTCTCCTGTACCTCCAGGTTGTCTTCTGATGCACCTCCAGGCTGTCTTCTGCTGTAACTCCAGGTTTTCCTCTGCTCCACACTCAGGTTATCTTCTACTGTACATCTAGGTTGTGCTCTGCTGTACTTCCATGTTGTCTTCCGCTGTACCTCGAGGTAATCTTCTGCTGTACTTCCAGGTTGCGCTCTGCTGTTTCTCCAGGTTCTCTTTTACTGTACCTCATGTCTGTCTTCTGCTGTACCTTTAAGCTTTTTGATTCACCTTCAGCTTGTCTTCTGCTGCATCTCAAGGTTGTCATCTGATATACCTCCAAGTTCCCTTCTGCTGTACTTTCAGACTGTCCTATGCTGTACCTCCAGGTTCTCTTCTGCTGCACCTTCAGGTCTTTTGCTGCAAACTCCAGTCTGCCTCCTGCACTTCCAGGTTGGCTTCTTTTGAACCTCCAAGTTGTCCTCTGCTGTACATTAATGTTTTTCGCTGTACCTCCATGTTGTCTTCTGCTGTACTTCCAATTTGTCTGCTGCTGTATCTCCTACTCCATCTTCAGGTTGTCTTCTGCTGTATCTCCTGGTTGTCTTCTGCTGTATCTCCTGGTTGTCTTCTGCTGAATCTTCAGGTTGTCTTCTGCTGAATCTTCAGGTTGTCTTCTGCTGAATCTTCAGGTTGTCTTCTACTGAATCTTCAGGTTGTCTTGTGCTCCAACTTCAGGTTGTCTTCTGCTGAATCTTCAGGTTGTCTTCTGCTGAATCTTAAGGTTGTCTTCTACTGAATCTTCAGGTTGTCTTCTGCTGCACCTCCAGGTTGGATTTTCCTGAATCTTCAGGTTGTCTTCTACTGAATCTTCAGGTTGTCTCGTGCTCCAACTTCAGGTTGTCTTCTGCTGAATATTCGGGTTGTCTTCTGCTACACCTCCAGGTTGTGTTTTCCTGAATCTTCAGGTTGTCCTCTGCTGAATCTTCAGGTTGTCTTCTGCTACACCTCCAGGTTGTCTTTTGCTGAATCTTCAGGTTGTCTTCTGCTCCATCTTCAGGTTGTCTTCTGCTGCATCTTCAGGTTGTCTTCTGCTGCACTTCCTGGTCTTATTGTGCTGTACCTCCAGGTCTTCTTCTCCTGTACCTGCAGATTGTGCTCTGCTGTTCCTCCAGGTTGTCTTCTGCTGTACCTCGAGGTTGTCGTCTGCTGTACCTTCAAGCTATTTCCTTCACCTCCAGGTTTTTTTTTTTTTTGCTGCACCTCCAGGTTGTCTTCTGCTACACCTATGGGTTGTCTTATGCTACACCTACTGGTTGTCTTCTGCTGTACTTCCAGGTTGTCTTCTGCTGTATCTTCAAGCTGTTCGCTTCACCTCCAGGTTGTCTTCTGCTGTACTTCCAGGGTGTTTGCTGCTGTATCTACAGGTTGTCTTCTGCTGCTGCACCTTCAAACTATTTGCTTCACCACCAGGTTTTTTCCTGCTGCACATCCAGGTTGTCTTCTGCTGTACCTCCAGGTTGTCTTCTGCTGTAACTCCAGGTTGTCTTCTGCTTTACCTCCAGGTTGTCTTCTGCTGCAGCTACAGGTTGCCTTCTGCTGTACTTCCAGGCTGTCTGCTGCTGTACCTCCAGGTGGTCTTCTGCTGTACCTCTAGGTTGTCTTCTACTGAATCTCCAGGTTGTCTTCTGCTGTACCTCCAGGTGTTCTTCTCCTGTACTTCCAGGTTGCCCTCTACTGTACCTAAAGATTGTCATCTGCTGTATCTTCAGGTTGTCCTCTGCTGCACCTCCAGGTTGTCGTCTGCTGTACTTCCAGGTTCTCTTCTGTTGAACCTCCAAGTTGTCCTCTGCTGTACATTCAAGTCGTTTTCTGCTGTACCTCCAGTTAGTCTGCTCCACCTCCAGCTTGTCTTCTGCTGTACCTTCAGGTTGAGATCTTTTCTACCTCTAAATTGACATCTACTCCACCTCCAGGTGTTCTTGTGCTCCATCTTCTGGTTGTCTTCTGCTGCACTTCCTGGTTGTCCTCTGCTCCACCTTCAGGTTGTCTTCTCCTACACTTACAGGTTTTATGCTTCTGTACCTCCAGCTTTTCTTCTCCTGTACCTCCAGGTTGTCTTCTGATGCACCTCCAGGCTGTCTTCTGCTGTAACTCCAGGTTTTCCTCTGCTCCACACTCAGGTTATCTTCTACTGTACATCTAGGTTGTGCTCTGCTGTACTTCCATGTTGTCTTCCGCTGTACCTCGAGGTAATCTTCTGCTGTACTTCCAGGTTGCGCTCTGCTGTTTCTCCAGGTTCTCTTTTACTGTACCTCATGTCTGTCTTCTGCTGTACCTTTAAGCTTTTTGATTCACCTTCAGCTTGTCTTCTGCTGCATCTCAAGGTTGTCTTCTGATATACCTCCAAGTTGCCTTCTGCTGTACTTTCAGACTGTCCTATGCTGTACCTCCAGGTTCTCTTCTGCTGCACCTTCAGGTCTTTTGCTGCAAACTCCAGTCTGAATCCTGCACTTCCAGGTTGGCTTCTTTTGAACCTCCAAATTGTCCTCTGCTGTACATTAATGTTTTTCGCTATACCTCCAGGTTGTCTTCTGCTGTACTTCCAATTTGTCTGCTGCTGTATCTCCTGGCTATCTTCTGCTCCATCTTCAGGTTGTCTGCTGCTGTATCTCCTGGTTGTCTTCTGCTGTATCTCCTGGTTGTCTTCTGCTGAATCTTCAGGTTGTCTTCTGCTGAATCTTCAGGTTGCCTTCTGCTGAATCTTCAGGTTGTCTTCTACTGAATCTTCAGGTTGTCTTGTGCTCCAACTTCAGGTTGTCTTCTGCTGAATCTTCAGGTTGTCTTGTGCTCCACCTTCAGGTTGTCTTCTGCTGAATCTTCGGGTTGTCTTCTGCTACACCTCCATGTTGTGTTTTCCTGAATCTTCAGGTTGTCTTCTGCTACACCTCCAGTTTGTCTTTTGCTGAGTCTTCGCGTTGTCATCTGCTCCACCACCAGGTTGTCTTCTGCTCCATCTTCAGGTTGTCTTCTGCTGCATCTTCAGATTGTCTTCTGCTACACTTCCTGGTCTTATTGTGCTGTACCTCCAGGTCTTCCTCTCCTGTACCTGCAGGTTGTGCTCTGCTGTTTCTCCAGGTCGTCTTCTGCTGTACCTCGAGGTTGTCGTCTGCTGTACCTTCAAGCTATTTCCTTCACCTCCAGGTTTTTTTTTTGCTGCACCTCCAGGTTGTCTTCTGCTACACCTACTGGTTGTCTTCTGCTGTACTTCCAGGTTGTCTGCTGCTGTTCCTCCAGGTTGTCTTTTGCTGTACCTCGAGATTGTCCTCTGCCGTACCTTCAAGCTGTTTCATTCACCTTCAGGTTGTCTTCTGCTGTACCTTCAAGCTCTCTGCTTCACCTCCAGGTTTTTTATCTGCTGCATTTCCAGGTTGTCCTCTGCTCCCCCTTCACCTTGTCTTCTTCTACACTTACAGTTTTTATTCTGTCGTACCTCTCGGTTTTCTTCTCCTCTACCTCCAGGTTCTCTTCTGATGTACCTTCATGTTGTCTTCTGACACACCTCCAGGTTGTCTTCTGCTGTAACTCGGGGTTATCTTCTGCTGTACCTCCAGGTTGTGCTCTGCTGTTTCTCCAGGTTGTCTTTTACTGTACCTCATGGCTGTCTTCTGCTGTACCTTTAAGCTGTTTGATTCACCTTCAGGTTGTCTTCTGCTGTACCTCTAGGTTGTCTTTTGCTGTACCTTCAAACTATTTGCTTCACCTCCAAGTTTTTTCCTGCTGCACCTCCAGTTTGTCTACTGATGCACCTACACGTTGTCTGCTGCTGTACCTCCAGGTTGTCATCTGCTGTACTTCTAGGTTGTCTTCTGCTGCATCTCAAGGTTGTCTTCTGATATACCTCCAAGTTGCCTTCTGCTGTACTTTCAGACTGTCCTATGCTGTACCTCCAGGTTCTCTTCTGCTGCACCTTCAGGTCTTTTGCTGCAAACTCCAGTCTGCCTCCTGCACTTCCAGGTTGGCTTCTTTTGAACCTCCAAGTTGTCCTCTGCTGTACATTAATGTTTTTCGCTATACCTCCAGGTTGTCTTCTGCTGTACTTCCAATTTGTCTGCTGCTGTATCTCCTGGCTATCTTCTGCTCCATCTTCAGGTTGTCTGCTGCTGTATCTCCTGGTTGTCTTCTGCTGTATCTCCTGGTTGTCTTCTGCTGAATCTTCAGGTTGTCTTCTGCTGAATCTTCAGGTTGCCTTCTGCTGAATCTTCAGGTTGTCTTCTACTGAATCTTCAGGTTGTCTTGTGCTCCAACTTCAGGTTGTCTTCTGCTGAATCTTCAGGTTGTCTTGTGCTCCACCTTCAGGTTGTCTTCTGCTGAATCTTCGGGTTGTCTTCTGCTACACCTCCATGTTGTGTTTTCCTGAATCTTCAGGTTGTCTTCTGCTACACCTCCAGTTTGTCTTTTGCTGAGTCTTCGCGTTGTCATCTGCTCCACCACCAGGTTGTCTTCTGCTCCATCTTCAGGTTGTCTTCTGCTGCATCTTCAGATTGTCTTCTGCTACACTTCCTGGTCTTATTGTGCTGTACCTCCAGGTCTTCCTCTCCTGTACCTGCAGGTTGTGCTCTGCTGTTTCTCCAGGTCGTCTTCTGCTGTACCTCGAGGTTGTCGTCTGCTGTACCTTCAAGCTATTTCCTTCACCTCCAGGTTTTTTTTTTTGCTGCACCTCCAGGTTGTCTTCTGCTACACCTACTGGTTGTCTTCTGCTGTACTTCCAGGTTGTCTGCTGCTGTTCCTCCAGGTTGTCTTTTGCTGTACCTCGAGATTGTCCTCTGCCGTACCTTCAAGCTGTTTCATTCACCTTCAGGTTGTCTTCTGCTGTACCTTCAAGCTCTCTGCTTCACCTCCAGGTTTTTTATCTGCTGCATTTCCAGGTTGTCCTCTGCTCCCCCTTCACCTTGTCTTCTTCTACACTTACAGTTTTTATTCTGTCGTACCTCTCGGTTTTCTTCTCCTCTACCTCCAGGTTCTCTTCTGATGTACCTTCATGTTGTCTTCTGACACACCTCCAGGTTGTCTTCTGCTGTAACTCGGGGTTATCTTCTGCTGTACCTCCAGGTTGTGCTCTGCTGTTTCTCCAGGTTGTCTTTTACTGTACCTCATGGCTGTCTTCTGCTGTACCTTTAAGCTGTTTGATTCACCTTCAGGTTGTCTTCTGCTGTACCTCTAGGTTGTCTTTTGCTGTACCTTCAAACTATTTGCTTCACCTCCAAGTTTTTTCCTGCTGCACCTCCAGTTTGTCTACTGATGCACCTACACGTTGTCTGCTGCTGTACCTCCAGGTTGTCATCTGCTGTACTTCTAGGTTGTCTTCTGCTGCATCTCAAGGTTGTCTTCTGATATACCTCCAAGTTGCCTTCTGCTGTACTTTCAGACTGTCCTATGCTGTACCTCCAGGTTCTCTTCTGCTGCACCTTCAGGTCTTTTGCTGAAAACTCCAGTCTGCCTCCTGCACTTCCAGGTTGGCTTCTTTTGAACCTCCAAGTTGTCCTCTGCTGTACCTTCAGTTTATTTTCTGCTATATCTCCAGGTTGTCTTCTGCTGCATCTTCAGGTTGTCTACTGCTGTACCTCCAGCTTGTGTTCTGTTGTTCCTTCAAGTTGTCTTCCTCTGTACTTTCAGGTTGTCCTCTGCTGTAACTGCAGGTTCTCTTCTGCCACCATGCAACTGTATTGGACTTTGGCACCCCCAAAGGATATTTTAAGTAAACTTTTAATTAGGGTCTTTCCCTTTAGATGCCACTATTCCCCTGTAAAGGCCTTTGAAGACGCCAAAGGGGATTTAGATTAATCCTTGTACTTTCCTGTAAATTTTTCGATGCGTCCATGCAATTCTCTTGCCCTCTGGCATCCCCAAAGTGGCATTAAAGTAAGCTTTCCGAATGTTTCTTTCCCTTTTGATGCCTCTATGCCCCTGTAATTGCCTTTGGCGGCGCCAAAGGGTATTTGAAATAAATCTTTAATTTGTCTTTTTATTTTTGGATGCCACCATGCAACTGTATTGGACTTTGGCACCCACAAAGGGTATTTTAAGTAGACTTTTAATTAGGGTCTTTCCCTTTAGATGCCACTATTCCCGTGTAAAGGCCTTTGAAGACGCCAAAGGGGATTTATATTAATCCTTCAATTTTCCTCTAAATTTATGGATTCCTCACCGCAATTTTCTTGACCTTTGGCATCCCCAAAGTGGCATTAAAGTAAGCTTTGCAAATGTTTCTTTCACTTTTGATGCCTCTATGCCCCTGTAATTACCTTTGGCGGCTCCAAAGGGGATTTAAACTAAGCCTTTCATTTGTCTTTTTACTTTTGGATGCCACCGTGCAGCTGTATTGGAGTTTGGCACCCCTAAACGGTCTTTTATATAAGATTTTAATTTATATCTTTCCCTTCAGATGCCACTACTCCCCTGTAAAGGCCTTTGAAGACGCCAAAGGGGATTTAGATTAATCCTTCAATTTTCCTCTAAGATTTTGGATGCCTCCACGCAATTCCCTTGCACTTTGGCATCCCCAAAGTGGCATTAAGGTAAGCTTTGCAAATGTTTCTTTCCCTTTTGGTGCCTCTATGCCCCTGTAATTGCCTTTGGTGGCGCCAAAGGGGATTTAAACTAAAGCTTTAATTTGTCTTTTTATTTTTGGATGCCACCATGCAAAGGTATTGGACTTTAGCACCCCTAAACGGTCTGTTAAGTAAACTTTTAATTTGTCTCTCTCCATTCTGATGCCACTATTCCCCTGTAAACGCCTTTGAAGACGCCAAAGGGGAGTTAGATTAATCCTTCAATTTTCCTCTAAATTTTTCGATGACTCCATGCAATTCTCTTGCCCTTTGGCATCCCCAAAGTGGCATTAAAGTAAGCTTTCCAAGTGTTTCTTTACCTTTTGATGCCTCTATGCCCCTGTAATATCCTTTGGCGGCGCCAAAGGTGATTTAAAATAAACCTTTAATTTGTCTTTTTATTTTTGGATGCCACCATGCAACTGTATTGGACTTTGGCACCCCCAAAGGATATTTTAAGTAAACTTTTAATTAGGGTCTTTCCCTTTAGATGCCACTATTCCCCTGTAAAGGCCTTTGAAGACGCCAAAGGGGATTTAGATTAATCCTTCAATTTTCCTCTAAATTTTTGGATGTCTCCACGCAATTCTCTTGCCTTTTGGCATCCCCAAAGTGGTATTAAAGTAAGCTTTCGAAATGTTTCTTTCCCTTTTGATGTCTCTATGCCCCTGTAATTGCCTTTGGCGGCACCAAAGGGGATTTAAAATAAATCTTTAATTTGTCTTTTTATTTTTGGATGCCACCATGCAAAGGTATTGAACTTTGGCACCCCTAAACGGTTTGTTAAGTAAACCCTTAATTTGCCTCTTTCCCTTCAGATGCCAAAATTCCCCTGTAAAGGCCTCTGAAGACGCCAAAGGGGAGTTAGATTAATCCTTTGATTTTCCAATAAACTTTTCAATGCCTCCATGCAATTCTCTTGCCCTATGGCATCCAAAAAGTGGCATTAAAGTAAGCTTTCCAAATGTTTCTTTCCCTTCTGATGCCTCTATGCCCCTGTAATTGCCTTTGGCGGCACCAAAGGGGATTTAAAATAAACCTTTAATTTATCTTTTTATTTTTGGATGCCACCATGCAACTGTATTGGACTTTGGCACCCCCAAAGGGTATTTTAAGTAGACTTTTAATTAGGGTCTTTCCCTTTAGATGCCACTATTCCCCTGTAAAGGCCTTTGAAGACGCCAAAGGGGATTTACATTAATCATTGAATTTTCCTCTAAATTTTTGGATGTCTCCACGCAATTCTCTTGCCCTTTGGCATCCCCAAAGTGGCATTAAAGTAAGCTTTCCAAATGTCTCTTTCCCTTTTGATGCTTCTATGCGCCTGTAATTGCCATTGGCGGCGCCAAAGGGGATATGAAATAAACCTTTAATTTGTCTTTTTATTTTTGGATGCCACCATGCAAGTGTATTGGACTTTGGCACCCCCAAAGGGTATTTTAAGTAGACTTTTAATTAGGGTCTTTCCCTTTATGATGCCACTATTCCCCTGTAAAGGCCTTTGAAGACGCCAAAGGGGATTTAGATTAATCCTTCAATTTTCCTCTAAATTTTTTGATGTCTCCACGCAATTCTCTTGCCCTTTGGCATCCCCAAAGTGTTATTAAAGTAAGCTTTCGAAATGTTTCTTTTCCTTTTGATGCCTCTATGCCCCTGTAATTGCCTTTGGCGGCTCCAAAGGGGATTTAAACTAAATATTTAATTTGTCTTTTTGTTTTTAGATGCCACCATGCAAAGGTATTAGACTTTGGCACCCCTAAACGGTCTGTTAAGTAAACTTTTAATTTGTCTCTTTCCCTTCAGATGCCACTATTCCCCTGTAAAGGCCTTTGAAGACGCCAAAGGGGATTTAGATTAAACCTTCAATTTTTCTCTAAATTTTTGTATGCCTCACCGCAATTCTCTTGACCTTTGCCATCCCCAAAGAGGCATTAAAGTAAGCTTTCCTAATGTTTCTATCCCTTATGATGCATCTATGCCCTTGTAATTGCCTTTGGCGACAACAAAGGGGTTTTAAAATAAACCTTTAATTTATCTTTATATTTTTGGATGCCACCATGCAACTGTATTGGACTTTGGCATCCCCAAAGGGTATTTTAAGTAAACTTTTAATTAGGGTCTTTCCCTTTAGATACCACTATTCCCCTGTAAAGGCCTTTGAAGACGCCAAAGGGGATTTAGATTAAACCTTCAATTTTTCTCTAAATTTTTGGATGCCTCACCGCAATTCTCTTGACCTTTGGCATCCCCAAAGAGGCATTAAAGTAAGCTTTCCTAATGTTTCTATCCCTTATGATGCCTCTATGCCCGTGTAATTGCCTTTGGCGGCAACAAAGGGGTTTTAAAATAAACCTTTAATTTATCTTTTTATTTTTGGATGCCACCATGCAACTGTATTGGACTTTGGCACCCCCAAAGGGTATTTTAAGTAAACTTTTAATTAGGGTCTTTCCCTTTAGATACCACTATTCCCCTGTAAAGGCCTTTGAAGACGCCAAAGGGGATTTAGATTAATCCTTCAATTTTCCTCTAAATTTATGGATGCCTCACCGCAATTTTCTTGACCTTTGGCATCCCCAAAGTGGCATTAAAGTAAGCTTTGCAAATGTTTCTTTCCCTTTTGATGCCTCTATGCCCCTGTAATTACCTTTGGAGGCTCCAAAGGGGATTTAAACTAAACCTTTCATTTGTCTTTTTACTTTTGGATGCCACCGTGCAGCTGTATTGGAGTTTGGCACCCCTAAACGGTCTGTTAAGTAAACTTTTAATTTGTCTCTTTCCATTCTGATGCCACTATTCCCCTGTAAACGCCTTTGAAGACGCCAAAGGGGAGTTAGATTAATCCTTCAATTTTCCTCTAAATTTTTCGATGCGTCCATGCAATTCTCTTGCCCTTTGGCATCCCCAAAGTGGCATTAAATTAAGATTTCCAAATGTTTCTTTCCCTTTTGATGCCTCTCTGCCCCTGTAATTGCCTTTGGTGGCGCCAAAGGGGATTTAAAATAAACCTTTAATTTGTCTTTTTATTTTTGGATGCCACCATGCAACTGTATTGGACTTTGGCACCCCCAAAGGATATTTTAAGTAAACTTTTCATTAGGGTCTTTCCCTTTAGATGCCACTATTCCCCTGTAAAGGCCTTTGAAGATGCCAAAGGGGATTTATATTAATCCTTCAATTTTCCTCTAAATTTTTGGATGTCTCCACGCAATTCTCTTGCCCTTTGGCATCCCCAAAGTGGTATTAAAGTAAGCTTTCGAAACGTTTCTTTACCTTTTGATGTCTCTATGCCCCTGTAATTGCCTTTGGCGGCACCAAAGGGGATTTAAAATAAATCTTTAATTTGTCTTTTTATTTTTGGATGCCACCATGCAAAGGTATTGAACGTTGGCACCCCTAAACGGTTTGTTAAGTAAACTCTTAATTTGCCTCTTTCCCTTCAGATGCCACTATTCCCCTGTAAAGGCCTCTGAAGGCGCCAAAGGGGAGTTAGATTAATCCTTCAATTTTCCTCTAAACTTTTCGATGCCTCCATGCAATTCTCGTGCCCTTTGGCATCCCCAAAGTGGCATTAAAGTAAGCTTTCCAAATGTTTCTTTCCCTTATGATGCCTCTATGCACCTGTAATTGCCTTTGGCGGCGCCAAAGGGGATTGAAAATAAACCTTTTATTTGTCTTTTTAATTTTGGATGCCTCCGTGCAGCTGTATTGGACTTTGGCACCCCTAAACGGTCTTTTATATAAAATTTTAATTTATCTCTTTCCCTTCAGATGCCACTACTCCCCTGTAAAGGCCTTTGAAGACGCCAAAGGGGATTTAGATTAATCCTTCAATTTTCCTCTAAGATTTTAGATGCCTCCACGCAATTCCCTTTCACTTTGGCATCCCCAAAGAGGCATTAAGGTAAGCTTTGCAAATGTATCTTTCCCTTTTGGTGCCTCTATGCCCCTGTAATTGCCTTTGGTGGCGCCAAAGGGGATTTAAACTAAAGCTTTAATTTGTCTTTTTATTTTTGGATGCCACCATGCAAAGGTATTGGACTTTGGCACCCCTAAACGGTCTGTTAAATAAACTTTTAATTTGTCTCTTTCCCCTCAGATGCCACTATTCCCCTGTAAAGGCCTTTGAAGACGCCAAAGGGTACGTAGATTAATACTTGTATTTTCCTGTAAATTTTTCGATGCGTCCATGCAATTCTCTTGCCCTTTGGCATCCCCAAAGTGGCATTAAAGTAAGGCTTTCCGATTGTTTTTTTCCCTTTTGATGCCTCTATGCTCCTGTAATTGCTTTTGGCGGCGCCAAAGGGTATTTGAAATAAATCTTTAATTTGTCTTTTTATTTTTGGATGCCACCATGCAACTGTATTGAACTTTGGCACCCCCAAAGGGTATTTTAAGTAGACTTTTAATTAGGGTCTTTCCATTTAGATGCCACTATTCCCCTGTAAAGGCCTTTGAAGACGCCAAAGGGGATTTAGATTAATCCTTCAATTTTCCTCTAAATTTTTGGATGTCTCCAAGCAATTCTCTTGCCCTTTGGCATCCCCAAAGTGGTATTAAAGTAAGCTTTCGAAATGTTTCTTTACCTTTTGATGCCTCTATGCCCCTGTAATTGCCTTTGGCGGCTCCAAAGGGGATTTAAACTAAATATTTAATTTGCCTTTTTGTTTTTGGATGCCACCATGCAAAGGTATTAGACTTTGGCACCCCTAAACGGTCTGTTAAGTAAACTTTTAATTTTTCTCTTTCCCTTCAGATGCCACTATTCCCCTGTAAAGGCCTTTGAAGACGCCAAAGGGGATTTAGATTAAACCTTCAATTTTTCTCTAAATTTTTGTATGCCTCACCGCAATTCTCTTGACCTTTGGCATCCCCAAAGAGGCATTAAAGTAAGCTTTCCTAATGTTTATATCCCTTATGATGCATCTATGCCCCTGTAATTGACTTTGGCGGCAACAAAGGGGTTTTAAAATAAACCTTTAATTTATCTTTATATTTTTGGATGCCACCATGCAACTGTATTGGACTTTGGCACCCACAAAGGGTATTTTAAGTAAACTTTTAATTAGGGTCTTTCCCTTTAGATACCACTATTCCCCTGTAAAGGCCTTTGAAGACGCCAAAGGGGATTTAGATTAAACCTTCAATTTTTCTCTAAATTTTTGGATGCCTCACCGCAATTCTCTTGACCTTTGGCATCCCCAAAGAGGCATTAAAGTAAGCTTTCCTAATGTTTCCATCCCTTATGATGCCTCTATGCCCCTCTAATTGCCTTTGGCGGCGCCAAAGGGGTTTTAAAATAAAACTTTAATTTATCTTTTTATTTTTGGATGCCACCATGCAACTGTATTGGACTTTGGCACCCACAAAGGGTATTTTAAGTAAACTTGTAATTAGGGTCTTTCCCTTTAGATACCACTATTCCCCTGTAAAGGCCTTTGAAGACGCCAAAGGAGATTTAGATTAATCCTTCAATTTTCCTCTAAATTTATGGATGCCTCACCGCAATTTTCTTGACCTTTGGCATCCCCAAAGTGCCATTAAAGTAAGCTTTGCAAATGTTTCTTTCCATTTTGATGCCTCTATGCCCCTGTAATTACCTTTGGTGGCTCCAAAGGGGATTGAAAATAAACCTTTCATTTTTCTTTTTACTTTTGGATGCCACCATGCAACTGTATTGAACTTTAGCACCCCTAAACGGTCTGTTAAGTAAACTTTTAATTTGTCTCTTTCCCTCAGATGCCACTCTTCTCCTGTAAAATCATTTCAAGACGCCAAAGGGGATTTAGATTAATCCTTCAATTTTCCTCTAAATTTTTCGATGCGCCCATGCAATTCTCTTGCCCTTTGGCATCACAAAAGTGGCATTACAGTAAGCTTTCCAAATGTTTCTTCCCCTTTTGATGCCTCTATGCCCCTGTAATTGCCTTTGGCGGCGCCAAAGGAGATTTAAAATAAACCTTTAATTTGTCTTTTTATTTTTGGATGCCACCATCCAACTGTATTGGACTTTGGCACCCCCAAAGGGTATTTAAAGTAAACTTTTAATTAGGGTCTTTCACTTTAGATGCCACTATTCCCCTGCAAAGGCCTTTGAAGACGCCAAAGGGGATTTAGATTAATCCATCAATTTTCCTCTAAATTTTTGGATTTCTCCACGCAAATCTTTTGCCCTTTGGCATCCCCA
>NW_027264903.1:0-16950 GCF_036320965.1 Panulirus ornatus
TCTCTAAGCGACCGAACCATTTCAACACAACCTCTTCTGCTCTCTTAACCGCACTCTTTTCATTACCACACATCTCTCTTACCCTTTCATCACTTACTTGATCAAACTACCTCACACCACATATTGTCCTTAAACATTTCATTTCCAATACATCCACCCTCCTGCGCAGAGCCCTATCTATAACCCATGCCTTGCAACCATATAACATTGTGGGAACTACTATTCCTTCAAACATATCCATTTTTGCTCTCCGAGATAACGTTCTCACCTTCCAAACATTCTTCAACGCTCCCAGAACCTTCACCCCCTCCCCTACCCTGTGACTCACCTCCGCTTCCATGGTTCCATCTGATGCGATGTCCACTCCCAGATATCTAAAGCACTTCATTTCCACCAGCTTTTCTCCATTCAAACTTACTTCCCAATTGACTTGTCCCTCAACCCTACTGAACCTATTAACCTTGCTCTTATTCACATTTACTCTTAGCTTTCTTCTTTCACTTTATCTATTTATCCCTGGAGATAGGAAAGAAAGAAAACTTCCAACACATTGCCTGCTCGTCGCAAAAGGCGACCAAAAGGGGAGTGAGCAGAGGGCTGGAAATCCTCCCCTCCAGTTTCTACTTTTCTGAGAGAAGAAACAGAGAAGAGGGCCAAATTAGGACCTCCCGCCCTAGGCTCAGTCCTATGAAAAAACAATTATCATACTTGATTGTCGTTTCCCGCATCAGCTAGGAAATGCCAAGAAACAGTCAAAGGAATGGCTCATCCACTCAGATACACACACACACACACACACACACACACACACACACATATATATATATATATATATATATATATATATATATATATATATATATATATATATATATATATATATATATATATATATATATATATATATATATATATATATATATATATATATATATATATATATATATATATATATATATATATATATATATGATGATTGGGAATACCTGGTTTAAAAAGCGAGATATACATAAGTATACTTATGTAAGTAGGAGAGATGGCCAGAGAGCGTTATTGAATTACGTGTTAATTGACAGGGGCGCGAAAGGGAGACTTTGGGATGTTAATGTGCTGAGAGGTGCAACTGGAGGGATGTCTGATCATTATCTTGTGGAGGCTAAGGTGAAGATTTGTATGGGTTTTCAGAAAAGAAGAGTGAATGTTGGGGTGAAGAGGGTGGTGAGAGTAAGTGAGCTTGGGAAGGAGACTTGTGTGAGGAAGTACCAGGAGAGACTGAGTAGAGAATGGAAAAAGGTGAGAACAATGGAAGTAAGGGGAGTGGGGGAGGAATGGGATGTATTTAGGGAATCAGTGATGGATTGCGCAAAAGATGCTTGTGGCATGAGAAGAGTGGGAGGTGGGTTGATTAGAAAGGGTAGTGAGTGGTGGGATGAAGAAGTAAGAGTATTAGTGAAAGAGAAGAGAGAGGCATTTGGACGATTTTTGCAGGGAAAAAATGCAATTGAGTGGGATATGTATAAAAGAAAGAGACAGGAGGTCAAGAGAAAGGTGCAAGAGGTGAAAAAAAGGGCAAATGAGAGTTGGGGTGAGAGAGTATTATTAAATTTTAGGGAGAATAAACAGATGTTCTGGAAGGAGGTAAATAAAGTGCGTAAGACAAGGGAGCAAATGGGAACTTCAGTGAAGGGCGCAAATGGGGAGGTGATACCAAGTAGTGGTGATGTGAGAAGGAGATGGAGTGAGTATTTTGAAGGTTTGTTGAATGTGTTTGATGATAGAGTGGCAGATATAGGGTGTTTTGGTCGAGGTGGTGTGCAAAGTGAGAGGGTTAGGGAAAATGATTTGGTAAACAGAGAAGAGGTAGTGAAAGCTTTGCGGAAGATGAAAGCCGGCAAGGCAGCAGGTTTGGATGGTATTGCAGTGGAATTTATTAAAAAAGGGGGTGACTGTATTGTTGACTGGTTGGTAAGGTTATTTAATGTATGTATGACTCATGGTTAGGTGATTGAGGATTGGCGGAATGCGTGCATAGTGCATTGTACAAAGACAAAGGGGATAAGAGTGAGTGCTCAAAATTACAGAGGTATAAGTTTGTTGAGTATTCCTGGTAAATTATATGGGAGGGTATTGATTGAGAGGGTGAAGGCATGTACAGAGCATCAGATTGGGGAAGAGCAGTGTGGTTTCAGAAGTGGTAGAGGATGTGTGGATCAGGTGTTTGCTTTGAAGAATGTATGTGAGAAATACTTAGAAAAGCAAATGGATTTGTATGTAGCATTTATGGATCTGGAGAAGGCATATGATAAAGTTGATAGAGATGCTCTGTGGAAGGTATTAAGAATATATGGTGTGGGAGGCAAGTTGTTAGAAGGAGTGAAAAGTTTTTATCGAGGATGCAAGGCATGTGTACGTGTAGGAAGAGAGGAAAGTGATTGGTTCTCAGTGAATGTAGGTTTGCGGCAAGGGTGTGTGATGTCTCCATGGTTGTTTAATTTGTTTATGGATGGGGTTGTTAGGGAGGTGAATGCAAGAGTTTTGGAAAGAGGGGCAAGTATGAAGTCTGTTGGGGATGAGAGAGCTTGGGAAGTGAGTCAGTTGTTGTTCGCTGATGATACAGCGCTGGTGGCTGATTCATGTGAGAAACTGCAGAAGCTGGTGACTGAGTTTGGTAAAGTGTGTGAAAGAAGAAAGTTAAGAGTAAATGTGAATAAGAGCAAGGTTATTAGGTACAGTAGGGTTGAGGGTCAAGTCAATTCGGAGGTGAGTTTGGATGGAGAAAAACTGGAGGAAGTGAAGTGTTTTAGATATCTGGGAGTGGATCTGGCAGCGGATGGAACCATGGAAGCGGAAGTGGATCATAGGGTGCGGTAGGAGGCGAAAATTCTGGGAGCCTTGAAGAATGTGTGGAAGTCGAGAACATTATCTCGGAAAGCAAAAATGGGTATGTTTGAAGGAATAGTGGTTCCAACAATGTTGTATGGTTGCGAGGCGTGGGCTATGGATAGAGTTGTGCGCAGGAGGATGGATGTGCTGGAAATGAGATGTTTGAGGACAATGTGTGGTGTGAGGTGGTTTGAGCAAGTAAGTAACGTAAGGGTAAGAGAGATGTGTGGAAATAAAAAGAGCGTGGTTGAGAGAGCAGAAAAGGGTGTTTTGAAATGGTTTGGACACATGGAGAGAATGTGTGAGGAAGATTGACCAAGAGGATATATGTGTCGGAGGTGGAGGGAACGAGGAGAAGAGGGAGACCAAATTGGATGTGGAAAGATGGAGTGAAAGAGATTTTTTGTGATCGGGGCCTGAACATGCAGGAGGGTGAAAGGAGGGCAAGGAATAGAGTGAATTGGAGCAATGTGGTATACCGGGGTTGACGTGCTGTCAGTGGATTGAATCAAGGCATGTGAAGCGTCTGGGGTAAACCATGGAAAGCTGTGTAGGTATGTATATTTGCGTGTGTGGACGTATGTATATACATGTGTATGGGGGTGGGTTGGGCCATTTCTTTCGTCTCTAAATGTGAATAAGAGCAAGGTTATTAGGTACAGTAGGGTTGAGGGTCAATTCAATTGGGAGGTGAGTTTGAATGGAGAAAAACTGGAGGAAGTGAAGTGTTTTAGATATCTGGGAGTGGATCTGGCAGCGGATGGAACCATGGAAGCGGAAGTGGATCATAGGGTGGGGGAGGGGGCGAAAATTCTGGGAGCCTTGAAGAATGTGTAGAAGTCGAGAACATTATCTCGGAAAGCAAAAATGGGTATCTTTGAAGGAATAGTGGTTCCAACAATGTTGTATGGTTGCGAGACGTCGACTATGGATAGAGTTGTGCGCAGGAGGATGGATGTGCTGGAAATGAGATGTTTGAGGACAATGTGTGGTGTGAGGTGGTTTGATCGAGTAAGTAACGTAAGGGTAAGAGAGATGTGTGGAAATAAAAAGAGCGTGTTTGAGAGAGCAGAAGAGGGTGTTTTGAAACGGTTTGGTCACATGGAGAGAATGAGTGAGGAAAGATTGACCAAGAGGATATATGTGTCGGAGGTGGAGGGTACGAGGAGAAGAGGGAGACCAAATTGGAGGTGGAAAGATGGAGTGAAAAAGATTTTGTGTGACCCGTGCCTGAACATGCAGGAGGGTGAAAGGAGGGCAAAGAATAGAGTGAGTTGGAGCGATGTGGTATACCGGTGTTGACGCGCTGTCAGTGGATTGAATCAAGGCATGTATATGGGGGTGGGTTGGGCCATTTCTTTCGTCTGTTTCCTTGCGCTACATATATATATATATATATATATATATATATATATATATATATATATATATATATATATATATATATATATATATATATATATATATATATGTATATATATATATATATATATATATATATATATATATATATATATATATATATATATATATATATATATGTATGTATATATGTATATATATATATATATATATATATATATATATATATATATATATATATATATATATATATATATATATATATATATATATATATATATATATATATATATATATATATATATATATATATATATATATATTTATATATATTATACCTGGGGATAGGGGAGAAACAATAGTTCCCACGCATTCCTCACGTGTCGTAGGAGGCGACTAAAGGGGACGGGAGCGGGGGGCCAGAAACTCTTCCCCTCCTTGTATATTAACTTTCTAAAAGTGGAAACAGAAGAAGGAGTCACGCGGGGAGCGCTCATCCTCCTCGAAGGCTCAGATTGGGGTGTCTAAATGTGTGTGGATGTAACCAAGAAGAGAAAAAGGGAGAGATAGGTCGCATGTTTGAGGAAAGGAACCTGGATGTTTCGGCTCCGAGTGAAACGAAGCTAAAGGGTGAAGGGGAAGAGTGGTTTGGGAATGTCTTGGGAGTAAAGTCAGGTGTTAGTGAGAGGACAAGAGCAAGGGAAGGACTAGCACTACTCTTGAATCAGGAGTTGTGGGAGTATGTGATAGAGTGTAAGAAAGTAAATTCTAGATTAATATGGGTAAAACTGAAAGTTGATGGAGAGAGATGGGTGATTATTGGTGCATATGCACCTGGGCATGAGAAGAAAGATCATGAGAGGCAAGTGTTTTGGGAGCAGCTGAATGAGTGTGTTAGTGGTTTTGATGCACAAGAACGGGTTATATTGATGGGTGATTTGAATGCAAAGGTGGGTAATGTGGCAGTTGAGGGAATAATTGGTATACATGGAGTGTTCAGTGTTGTAAATTGAAATGGTGAAGAGCTTGTAGATTTATGTGCTGAAAAAAGACTGGTGATTGGGTAATGGCTGGTTCAAAAAGGGAGATATACATAAGTATACGTAAGTAAGTAGGAAAGATGTCCAGAGAGCGTTATTGGATTACGTGTTAATTGATAGACGCACGAAAGAGAGACTTTTGGATTTCAATGTGCTGAAAGGTGCAACAGGAGGGATGTCTGATCATCATTTTGTAGAGGCGAAGGTGAAGATTTGTGGGGGTTTTCAAAAAAGAAGAGAGAATGTTGGGGTGAAGAGAGTGGTGAGAGTAAGTGAGCTTGGGAAGGAGACTTGTGTGAGGAATTACCAGGAGAGACAGAGTAGAGAATGGAAAAAGGTGAGAACAAAGGAGATAAGGGGAGTGGGGGAGGAATGGGATGTATTTAGGGAAGCAGTGATGGCTTGCGCAAAAGATGCTTGTGGCATGAGAAGCGTGGGAGGTGGGTTGATTAGAAAAGGTAATAAATGGTGGGATGAAGAAATAAGATTATTAGTGAAAGAGAAGAGAGAGGCATTTGAACGATTTTTGCAGGGAAAAAATGCAATTGAGTGGGAGAGGTATAAAAGAAAGAGGCAGGAGGTCAAGAGAAAGGTGCAAGAGGTGAAAAAAAGGGCAAATGAGAGTTGGGGTGAGAGAGTATCATTAAATTCTAGGGAGACTAAAAAGATGTTTTGGAAGGAGGTAAATAAAGTGCGTAAGATAAGGGAGCAAATGGTAACTTCAGTGAAGGGGGCTAATGGGAAGGTGATAACAAGTAGTGGTGATGTGAGAAGGAGATGGAGTGAGTATTTTCAAGGTTTGTTGAATGTGTTTGATGACATAGTGGCAGATATAGGGTGTTTTGGTCGAGGTGGTGTGCAAAGTGAGAGGGTTAGGGAAAATGATTCGGTAAATAGAGAAAAGGTAGTAAAAGCTTTACGGAAGATGAAAGCCGGCAAGGTAGCAGGTTTGGATGGTATTGCAGTGGAATTTATCAAAAAAGGGGGTGACTGTATTGTTGACTGGTTGGTAAGGTTATTTAATGTATGTATGATTCATGGTGAGGTGCCTGAGGATTGGCGAAATGCTTGCATAGTGCCATTGTACAAAGGCAAAGGGGATAAGAGTAAGTACTCAAATTACAGAGGTATACGTTTGTTGAGTATTCCCGGGAAATTATATGGGAGGGTATTGATTGAGAGGGTGAAGGCATGTACAGAGCATCAGATTGGGGAAGAGTAGTGTGGTTTCAGAAGTGGTAGAGGATGTGTTGATCAGGTGTTTGCTTTGAAGAATGTATGTGTGAAATACTTAGAAAAGCAAATGGATTTGTATGTAGCATTTATGGATCTGGAGAAGGCATATAATACAGTTGATAGAGATGCTCTGTTGAAGGTTTTAAGAATATATGTTGTGGGAGGCAAGTTGTTAGAAGCACTGAAAAGTTTTTATCGAGGATGTAAGGCATGTTTACGTGTAGGAAGAGAGGAAAGTGATTGGTTCTCAGTGAATGTAGGTTTGCGGCAGGGGTGTGTGATGTCTCCATGGTTGTTTAATTTGTTTATGGATGGGTTGTTAGGGAGGTGAATGCAAGAGTTTTCGAAAGATTGGCAAGTATGCAGTCTCTTGTGGATGACAGAGCTTGGGAAGTGAGTCAGTTGTTCGCTGATGATACATCGCTGGTGGTTGATTCATGTAAGAAACTGCAGAAGCTGGTGACTGAGTTTGGTAAAGTGTGTGAAAGAAGAAAGTTAAGAGTAAATGTGAATAAGAGCAAGGTAATTAGGTACAGTAGGATTCAGGGTCAAGTCAATTGGGAGGTAAGTTTGAATGAAGAAAAACTGGAGGAAGTAAAGTCTTTTAGATAACTGGGAGTGGATCTGGCAGCGGATGGAACCATGGAAGCGGAAGATAATCATAGGGTGGGGGAGGGGGCGAAAATTCTGGGAGCATTGAAGAATGTTTGGATGTCGAGAACATTATCTCGGAAAGCAAAAATGGGTATGTTTGAAGGAATAGTGGTTCCAACAATGTTGTATGGTTGCGAGGCGTAGGCTATGGATATAGTTGTGCGCAGGAGGGTGGATGTGCTGGAAATGAGATGTTTGAGGACAATATGTGGTGTGAGGTGGTTTGATCGAGTAAGTAATGTAAGTGTAAGAGAGATGTGTGGAAATAAAAAGAATGTGGTTCAGAGAGCAGAGGAGTGTGTTTTGAAATGGTTTGGTCACATGGAGAGAATGAGTGAAGAAAGATTGACCAAGAGGATATATGTGTCAGAGGTGGAGGGAACGAGGAGAAGTGGGAGACCAAATTGGAGGTGGAAAAATGGAGTGAAAAAGATTTTGAGTGATTGGGGCCTGAACATGCAGGAGGGTGAAAGGCGTGCAAGGAATAGAGTGAATTGGAACGATGTGGTATATCGGGGTCGACGTGCTGTCAATGGATTGAACCAGGGCATATGAAGCGTCTGGGGTTGTTGACTGGTTGGTAAGGTTATTTAATGTGTGTATGACTCATGGTGAGGTGCCTGAGGATTGGCGGAATGCGTGCATAGTGCCATTGTACAAAGGCAAAGGGGATAAGAGTGAGTGCTCAAATTACAGAGGTATAAGTTTGTTGAGTATTCCTGGTAAATTATGTGGGAGGGTATTGATTGAGAGGGTGAAGGCATGTACAGAGCATCAGATTGGGGAAGAGCAGTGTGGTTTCAGAAGTGGTAGAGGATATGTGGATCAGGTGTTTGCTTTGAAGAATGTATGTGAGAAATACTTAGAAAAGCAAATGGATTTATATGTAGCATTTATGGATCTGGAGAAGGCATATGATAGAGTTGATAGAGATGCTCTGTGGAAGGTATTAAGAATATATGGTGTGGGAGGCAAGTTGTTAGAAGCAGTTAAAGGTTTTTATCGAGGATGTAAGGCATATGTACGTGTAGGAAGAGAGGAAAGTGATTGGTTCTCAGTGAATGTAGGTTTGCGGCAGGGGTGTGTGATGTCTCCATGGTTGTTTAATTTGTTTATGGATGGGGTTGTTAGGGAGGTAAATGCAAGAGTCTTGGAAAGAGGGGCAAGTATGAAGTCTGTTGGGGATGAGAGAGCTTGGGAAGTGAGTCAGTTGTTGTTCGCTGATGATACAGCGCTGATGGCGGATTCATGTGAGAAACTGCAGAAGCTGGTGACGGAGTTTGGTAAAGTGTGTGGAAGAAGAAAGTTAAGAGTAAATGTGAATAAGAGCAAGGTTATTAGGTACAAATATATATATATATATATATATATATATATATATATATATATATATATATATATATATATATATATATATATATATATATATATATATATATACATATATATATATATATATATATATATATATATATATATATATATATATATATATATATATATATATATATATATATATATATATTTATATATATATATATATATATATATATATATATATATATTTATATATATATATATATATATATATATATATATATATATATATATATATATATATATATATATATATATATATATATATATATATATATATATATATATATATATATATATATATATATATATATATATATACATATATATATATATATATATATATATATATATATATATATATATATATATATATATATATATATATATATATATATATATATATATATATATATATATATATATATATATATATATATATATATATATATATATATATATATATATATATATATATATATATATATATATATATATATATATATATATATATATATATATATCATTAGGGGCAAGTGTTTTGGGAGCAGCTGAATGAGTGTGTCAGTTACTTTAATGCACGAGACCGGGTTATCCTGATGGGTGATTTGAATGCAGAGGTTGAGGGAATAATTGGTATACACGGGGTGTTCAGTGTTGTAAATGGAAATGGTGAAGAGCTTGTAGATTTATGTGCTGAAAACGCCCTGCTGGTTGGGAATACCTGGTTTAAAATGAGAGATATTCATAAGTATACGTATGTAAGTAGGAGAGATGGCTAAAGAACGTTATAGGATTACGTTTTAATTCATAGGCGCGCGAAAGAGACACTTTTGGATGCTAATGTGCTGAGAGGTGCAACTGGAGGGATGTCTGATAATTATATTGTGGAGGCGAAGGTGAAGATTTGTAGAGGTTTTCAGAAAAGAAGAGAGAATTTTGGGGTGAAGAGAGTTGCGAGAGTAAATGAGCTTAGGAAGAAGACTTGTGTGAGGAAGTACCAGGAGAGACTGAGTACAGAGTGGAAAAAAGTGAGAACAAAGAAGGTAAGGGGAGTGGGGGAGGAATGGGATGTATTTAGGGAAGAAGTGATGGCTTTCGCAAAAGATGCTTGTGGTATGAGAAGCGTGGGAATTGGGAAGATTAGGAAGGGTAGTGAGTGGTGGGATGAAGAAGTAAGATTATTAGTGAAAGAGAAGAGAGAGGCATTTGGACGATTTTTGCAGGGAAATAATGCAAATGAGGAGGAGCTGAATAAAAGAAAGAGGCAGGAGGTCAAGAGAAAGGAGGAAGAGGTGAAAAAGAGGGCAGATGAGAGTTGGGGTGAGAGAGTATTTTTAAATTTTAGGGAGAATGAAAAGATGTTTTGGAAGGAGGTAAATAAAGTTCGTAAGACAAGAGAACAAATGAGAACTTCAGTGTAGGGGGCTAATGGGGTGGTGATTACAAGTAGTGGTGATGTGACAATGAGATAGAGTGAATATTTTGAAGGTTTATTGAATGTGTTTGATGATAGAGTGGCAGACATAGGGTGTTTTAGTCGAGGTGGTGTGCAAAGTGAGAGTGTTTGGGAAGATGATTTGATAAACAGAGAAGAGGTAGTAAAAGCTTTGCCGAAGATGAAAGCCGGCAAGGAAGAGGGTATGGATGGTATTGCAGTGGAATTTATTGGAAAAGGGGGTGACCGTATAGTTGACTGTTTGGTAAAGTTATTTAATGTACGTATGATTCCTGGTGAGGTGCCTGATGATTGGCGGAATGCTTGCATAGTGCCATTGTACAAAGGCAAAGGGGACAAAGGTGAGTGCTCAAATCACAGAGGAATAAGTTTGTTGAGTATTCCTGGGAAATTATATGGGAGGATATTGATTGAGAGGGTGAAGGCATGTACAGAGCATCAGATTGGGGAAGAGCAGTGTGGTTTCAGAAGTGGTAGAGGACGTGTGGATCATGTGTTTGCTTTGAAGAATGTATGTGAGAAACACTTAGAAAAGCAAGTGGATTTGAATGTAGCATTTATGGATCTGGAGAAGGCATATTATAGAGTTGATAGAGATGCTCTGTGGAAGGTATTAAGAATATATGGTGTTGGAGGCAAGTTGTTAGAAGCAGTGAAAAGTGTTTCTCCAGGATATAAGGCATGTGTACGTATAGGAAGAGAGGAAAGTGATTGGTTCTCAGTGAATGTATTTTTGTGGGAGGAGTGTTTGATGTCTCCATGGTTGTTTAATTTGTTTATGGATAGGGTTGCTAGGGAGGTAAATGCAAGAATTTTGGAAAGATGGGCAAGTGAGGACTCTGTTTTGGATGAGAGAACTTGGGAAGTGAGTCAGTTGTTGGTCTTTGATAATACAGCTCTGGTGATTGATTCATGTGTGACTCTGCAGAAGCTGGTGACTGAGTTTGGTAAAGTGTGTGAAGGAAGAAAGTTGAGAGTGAATGTGAATAAGAGCAAGGTTATCAGGTACATTAGGGTCTAGGGACAAGTCAATTGGGAGGTAAGTTTGAATGGGGAAAACTGGACGAATTGAAGCGTTTTAGATATCTTGGAGTGGATTTGGCAGCAGGTGGAACCATGGAAGCGGAAGTGAATCATAGGGTGGGGGAGGGGGCGAAAATTCTGGGAACATTTAGAAATGTTTTCAAGTCGCGAACATTAGCTCGGAAAGCAAAAATGGGTATACTTGAAGGAATAGTGGTTCAAACAATGTTGTATGGTTGCGAGGCGTGGGCTATTGTTAGAGTTGTGCGCAGGAGGGTGGATGTATTGGAAATAAGATGTCTAAGGACAATATGTTGTGTGAGGTCTTTTGATCGAGTAAGTAATAGTAGGGTAAGAGAGATGTGTTGTAATAAAAAGAGTGTGGTTCAGAGAGCAGAAGAGGGTGTTTGGAAAAAGTTTGGTCACTTGAAGAGAATGAGTGAGGAGAGATTGACCAAGAAAGTATATGTGTCGGAGGTGGAGGGAACGAGAGAAGTGGGAGACCTACTTGGAGGTGGAAATAAGGAGTGGAAAAGATTTTGAGTGATCGGGGCTTGACCATGCAGGATTGTTAAAGTCGTGCAAGGCAAAGAGTGCATTGGAACGATGTGGTATACCGGGATAGACGTGCTGTCAATAGACTGAAACAGGGTATGTGAAGCGTCTGGGGTAAACCATGCAAAGTTTTGTGGGGCCGGATGTGGAAAGGTAGCTGTGGTTTCGGTGCATTATTACATGACAGTTAGAGACTGAGTGTGAACGAATGGGGTCTTTGTTGTCTTCCTAGCGCTACCTCGCGCACATAAGTGGGGAAGGGGTTGTTATTTCATGTGTTGCAGGGTGGCGATGGGAATGAATAAAGGCAGACAGTGTGAATCATGTACATGTGTTCATATGAATATGTCTGTGTGTGTATATATATGTATATGTTGAGATGTATAGGTATGTATATTTGCGTGTGTGGACGTGTATGTATGTACATGTGTATGGGTGTGGGTTCGGCCATTCCTTCGTGTGTTTCCTTGCGCTACCTTGCTAACGCGGGAGACAACGACAAAGCAAAATGATAATTTAACTCTGTCATCATTTCAATCTATGTTCCTAAGGGCATTACGTACTTGCAGTCCAGAGTTTATTGATGATGAGTTTGAGAAGATATATTCTATTGGATCTGAGTTAAAGTACCCTAGATCTTTCATTGATAAATCCCTTAAGTTAGTAAAGAAATCATTTTATAGAGTTGAGCCCAAACCTCCCATTAACACCAAGAATCTTTTAGTTCTCCCTTTTGATAATAATTTCACTTTGCTTCCCATGTTGCTTAAATCCTTTAATGTAAATGTTGCCTTTAGCAACAATAATACCATAAAGAATATCTTAATCAGGAATTCACCAGAAAATTCTCTTGGTTGCATCTATAAAGTTCCTTGTGGAAACTGTGATAAATTTTATGTTGGTCAGACTGGTAAGGATCTTTCTGTTAGACTTAAGCAACATAAATATAGTATAAGAACGGGACAGGAATCAAATGCCTTGTTTAATCATGTTAAAAACTATGATCATTGTATTGACTGGAGTAACGCCATCTCAGTTGTTAACTCTAACTCTATCACCAAGAGAAATATCATTGATTCTTCTATTACTAAATACACAAAGAATTATAATCTTAATATTAGTGATGTTCTGTACAAATTAGATAACTTTATTGTTGATAAGATTTGTAAAATGATAAGTTTATGAACGCTCGTTGTATGTTTTGGACAATCACATGTTTACCAAATGGCGTCCTAGCTTCGTCTCTTCGATGTATATCAACTGACTGTTATATTCCTCTCTTGTGTCTCCCCTGATGATGTGATTATTACACGAAAGTGCACTTGGGAACTTTTCGTGTTCCATTTTCCTCGTGGACTCATAGGAATATCTTGATCACGCGCAAAATTGTGATCCTTTCCAATATATATATATATATATATATATATATATATATATATATATATATATATATATATATATATATATATATATATATATATATATTCATTTTTAGATATTTTGCTTTGTCGCTGTCTCCCGCGTTTGCGAGGTAGCGCAAGGAAACAGACGAAAGAAATGGCACAACCCACCCCCATACACAATGTACACACACACACGCCCACACACGCAAATATACATACCTGTACATCTCAATGTACACATATATATACACACACAGACACATACATATATAGCCATGTACACAATTCACACTGTCTGCCCCTATTAATTCCCATCGCCATCTCGCCACACATGGAATACCATCCCCCTCCCCCTCATGTGTGCGAGGTAGCACTAGGAAAAGACAACAAAGGCCCCATTCGTTCACACTCAGTCACCAGCTGTCACGCAATAATACCCGAAACCACAGCTCCCTTTCCACATCCAGGCCCCACACAACTTTCCATGGTTTACCCCAGACGCTTCACATGCCCTGATTCAATCTACTGACAGCACGTCAACCCCGGTATACCACATCGATCCAATTCACTCTATTTTTTCCCGCCTTTCACCCTCCTGCATGTTCAGGCCCCGATCACTCAAAATCTTTTTCACTCCATCTTTCCACCTCCAATTTGGTCACCCACTTCTCGTTCCCTCCACCTCCGACACATATATCCGACACATATATTTTGGTACTGGCTCCTGGAGTTGAAGTCCAGATCGATGATGTCGCTGAAGTTCGTCCACAGAGGGTAGAGCTAGCAGAGGAGGAAGGTACGGCTGTCGATACACAGGCTTTCCTGGTACACCGTCACCTTCACCTTGGCCGCGTCCTGCGAGGGGGAGGGAAGGGCCCGGTCAACACACAACCAGGAGATGGTGAGGCTGCGGCTGTAACGGGTAATTCTCATCATGTAACTGCCAATTCTGCAAATGCTGATGGGGATGTAAGAAATAACAAACGTGCAAAAGAAGAAGAGGAGGAGGATGAGGAGTTTGCAAGACGATCAGGAGGAGGTGGGCAAGATAAATCTGTCCTTCAAGCGAAGTTAACCAAGCTGGCCATTCAGATTGGATATGCTGGTTCATTCATTGCTGTGCTGACAGTTGTGATTCTGATAGTCCGTTTCTGCGTACAAACATTTGTTGTGGAGGGCAAACCTTGGTCTCCATTTTATGCTAACCATTTTGTCAAGTTCTTCATCATTGGTGTTACTGTTTTGGTGGTAGCAGTGCCGTAGGGTCTTCCACTGGCTGTCACACTCTCACTTGCATATTCTGTGAAGAAAATGATGAAAGACAACAACTTGGTGCGTCACCTGGATGCCTGTGAAACTATGGGTAATGCTACAGTGATTTGCTCTGACAAAACTGGTACCCTTACAACCAATCGTATGACTGTCGTTCAGTCCTATATTTGCAGTGAAGCCAATAAGACAACTCCGAAATATGAATCACTACCACATCATGTTGCAGAACTGCTGATTCATGCAATTAGTATAAATTCTGCTTATACTTCCCGTGTTTTACCAGGAGATAACCCTGGAGATCTTCCTAAACAGGTTGGTAACAAAACAGAGTGCTCCTTATTAGGATTTGTTTTGGATCTTGGTAAGAGTCATCAGGCCATCCGTGATGAGGTATCAGAAAAAAGCTTCCACCGTGTGTATACCTTCAATTCAGCAAGAAAATCCATGTCAACAGTCATAGCTCGAGATGGAGGTTACCGTATCTTCACAAAAGGTGCCTCAGAAATTGTCATGAAAAAGTGCTCCTTCATCCATGGAAAGGATGGCAGACTAGAGAGCTTCTCAAAATCAATGCAAGATCGTCTAGTTCGAGAAGTAATTGAGTCCATGGCATGTAATGGTCTTCGCACAATCTCAGTTGCATACAGAGACTTTGTTCGAGGAAAAGCTGAAATAAACCAGCAAGGCTCTACTACTGCAATTGCACGGACTGTGATCCTCGCTTTGGTTACAAGAATGTTCTTCCGCCCACCAGTGACGCTACTACGTTTGTGAATCAAGAACCATTGCTACACAAACCTCGCCAGGTGGTAGAGTGACCCGCAGTGTATCGACACAGACTTCCCCAGAACTTTTTTAAAGGGGAAGTAAATGTTTATAGTTGTGTTGCTGGAGTGATAGTTTTTCATACATGGTGCTCTGACAAGAAAATAGTGAAATTGGAAAAAAATGTAGCTTAGACATTGAAGCTTATTCTTTCATTGAAATGTGAACAAAGGGAGTTTTTTTTTTCAAAGTGATAGAGATGGAAAGCAAAAAGGTGTTTTTCATAAATGTACTGGAAAAGTTGAGGTCCATATAAATTTTTGGTCTGTCAAGGCTTTATTATGGCGGATGACCAACTACCTACCCTCAGATATCCAAGATATGGTTGTACTTTGTGTAATGAAGACAATTGAGAAACATCATAAGCCAATATTCCTGTTTCATGATAAGAGAAGTGGACCAGGCAGTATGATACAGTGGTTAAATTGATGAAAACTACTATTGACGTTTGTGTAAATAAATTATACATTTCTCTTTTCCACAGCCAGAGGTTGAACCATTATGTGACATTCATTTTTCATTTCATTTCAAGTTAGAAGTTTCAGTTTTCTAATCATTTCTTACATATATATATATATATATATATATATATATATATATATATATATATATATATATATATATATATATATATATATATATATATGTATATTCCTATGAGTCCACGGGGAATATGAAGCACGAAAAGTTCCCAAGTGCACTTTCGTGTAATAATCACATCATCAGGGGAGACACAAGAGAGAAATATAACAGTCACTTGATATACATCGAAGAGACGAAGCTAGGACGCCATTTGGTAAACATGTGATTGTCCAAAACATACAACGAGCGTTCATAATATCATTTTACAAATCTTATCAACAACAAAGTTACCTAATTTGCACAGACCATCACTAATATTAAGATTATAATTCTTTGTGTATTTGATAATAGATGATTCAATGATATTTATCTTGGTAACAGAGTTAGAGTTAACAGCTGAGATGGCGTTACTCCAGTCAATACAATGATCATAGTTTTTAACATGATTGAACAAGGCATTTGATTCCTGTCCCGTTCTTATACTATATTTATGTTGCTTAAGTCTAACAGAAAGATCCTTACTAGTCTGACCAACATAAAATTTATCACAGTTTCCACAAGGAACTTTATAGATGCAACCAAGAGAACTTTCTGGTGAATTTCTGATTAAGATATTCTTTATAGTATTATTGTTGCTAAAGGCAACATTTACATTAAAGTATTTAAGCAGCATGGAAGCAAAGTGAAATTATTATTAAAAGGGAGAACTAAAAGATTCTTAGTGTCAATGGGAGGTTTGGGCTCAACTCTATAACTCCCCTTACTTAACAATTTAGTACCTTCCATCAAATTTACTGTAGGAAATGAAAATAATGGTATGTTACCATTTTTAGATTGCATGATCCATAGACAAGGAAACAAGTTTAAGTTTAGCATATACAGAAAACCCACCAATGTATGCTCATATATCCATTATTACTCAACTCAACATGACAGAGTTAAATTATCATCATTTCCATCTATGTTCCTAAGGGCATTACGTATTTCCAGTCCAGAGTTTATTGATGATAAGTTTGAGAAGATATATTCTATTGGATCTAAGTTAAAGTGCCCTAGATCTTTAATTGATAAATCCCTTAAGTCACCAAAGAAATCATTTTATAGAGTTGAGCCCAAACCTCCCATTGACTGTATTGTTGACTCTTTGGTAAGGTTACTTGATGTATATATGATTCATGGTGAGGTGCCTGAGGATTGGCGAAATGCTTGCATAGTACAAAGCCAAAGGGGACAAAGGTGAGTGCTCAAATCACAGAGGTATAAGTTTGTTGAGTATTCC
>NW_027264904.1:0-15488 GCF_036320965.1 Panulirus ornatus
TTATTCAGGGAAAATAAAAAAATCTGTGTTGGGAAAATTTTTAGGAAAAAAAAAAACTATTTTTTTTAAAAATTTTTAAAAAAACAAAAAAATCCAAGGGCCCTTTGGATAAAAATTTTTTTGAAATTTTTTCCCGCTTGTTAAAATTTTTTAAAGAAAAAACTGGGTATAAGTGCAATTCTCTATGCTGGGTTAAGGAAAATCGAGTCCAAAAAAAACTGGGATTTTTCCAAAAAAAATTTAAGCGCTTAAATTACTACTTAATATGAAATTTTTAAATTAATTTAGTAAAAAATTAAAAATTCCCAACTAAAAAGGCAAAAATTTTAAAAGGTTTTTTAAACCCAGATTCTTTTTCAGGGAGGTTAAAAAAAAAATCGGTTTTGAAATTTTTAGGAAAAACTATTATTTTTCCCCCAAAAAAAATAAAAAAAATTTTTTTGGAAAAAAATTTGGCTTTTATATTTTAAAAAACAATTTTTCCCAGGGGGAAATTTTAAAGGGCAAAAACTGGTCATAAAATGGGAATTCTCTATCCCAGGGTTTTAAAGGAAAAAAAATCAAAAAGTCCCCAAAAACCCGCAGTTCGTAATAAAAAAGCTTTTTAAAAAAATAAAATTGATAATTTAATTTTAATTATAAATTTATATTTCTAATCATCGCTAAATTTCACGAAAATTTTAAAAAAGGGTTTTTTCCACAGATTCTTAATCAGCAGAGGTAAAAGCATTGTGTTGAAATTTTGAGGGAAAAACTATTTATTGAAAAAAACAGAAAAATCGAGGAAAAAATTTGGGTTTAGATTTTCAAACCAATTTTTTCAGATTTTAAGGAAAAACCGGGGTAATTGTAATTTTATAGGTGATTAAGGGAACCCCCCGAGTTTAAAAACGACTGCATTTCGTAAGATTAACCCTTAAAATTTCCTACTATTAAATTTATTATAATTAAATTAATATCTAAAAAAAACCCAGTAATTAAAAAAAAACGAATTCCCAAGGTTTTGAACACAGATTCATTCAGCAAAGGTAAAAGCATCTATGGTTTTTAAATTTTTTTAGGAAAAAAAAAACCCCACTTTTTTTAAAAAAAACAAAAAAAAATCCTTGGATAAAAAATTTGGCGGAAATTTTTTCCCCAAATTGTTAAGAAATTTTTAAAGAAAATCGGGGGATAAGTGCAAATTTTTCCTTATGCCCGAAAAAAGGGTATCGGTCAAAAAACTGCATTTTAAAAAATTTTAAGCGCTTTAATACAAAACCCTTTAAAATAATTTTAATTTATATTTGTAAAGCTTTAAACACCGACAAATTTTCACGAATTTTAAGGTTTTTCTACAATTCCCCTTTTTCCCCAGAGGGTAAAGAAACTGTGTTTTTATTTTTGGTTTAAAAATTTATTTTTTTCAAAAAAAAACAAAAAAATCCAAAAAATTTGGGTCCCTTTTCAACTTTTTCAGATTTTAAAGGAAAAAATTTTGCCCTATAAAATGCAATTCTCTATGCTGAATTTTGGAAAACGAGTCAAAAGACTGCATTTCATAAAAAAAATTTAACGCTTAATTACAAAAACTTAATAGAAATTAAAAAATTATATTTGTATGCTAATCACTCGGGGCCAAAATTTCACAATTTTAAAGGGTTTTTACCACAGATTTCCCAATTCAGCCGAGGAAAAAATCTTGTTGAAATTTTGAAAAGGAAAAACTATTTTTTGAAAAAATCAAGAAAAATCGGAGGGTATAGCCTTTTTGATAAAATTTTTGGTTTTTGGGGCTTTCAACTTAAATTTGAATTTTTAAAGAAAATCTGCGTATAAGGCAATTTTCCTATTCGTTTTAAAGGGAAAACGAGTCAAAAGACTGCAATTTTTAAAAAAAAAGCGCTTAATTACATACAAATATAATTATAATTATATTAAATAGGGTAATAACTCGACCAATTGCACCAAATTTTAAAAGGGTTTTTTCCACAGTTCCTTTTTCAGCGAGGTAAAAGTTTTGTGTTGGGAAAATTTTTAGGGGAAAATTCCCATTTTTTTTAAAAAAAAAAGAAAACTCCAAGGGGCCTTGGGTAAAAATTTTGGGTCAGATTTTCAAATTTTTTTCAGATTTTAATGAAAAACGGGGGATAAGTGCAATTCTTTAAAGGGGATTTAAAAGGGTGTCGGGGTTCCCCCAAAACTGGGAAATTTTGAATTTTAAAAAACGCTTTTAATTAAAAAAAACAGGGGAATTTAAATTTTAAAAAAAATTATTAAAAAAATGCTAATCAAACGACTTAATTTTTTCCAAAAAAAAATTTTTAAAGGTTTTGAAACCCCGATTCTTATTTTGAAGGTAAAAAAACCCCCTAAAAATTTAAATTTTTGGAAAGGGAAAAAATGTTTTTTTGGAAAAAAAACAAGAAAATGAAAAACCTTGGAAAAAAAAAATTTGGGTTTAGATTTTCAAATTGTTAAATTTTATTGAAAGTTTGGGGAATTTGTGCCCAAATTTTCTAGCTGGAAATTAAAACATATCGGGTCAAAAGCTGCATTTCAAAAAAACTAAGCGCTTAAAAATTTCATACTTAATAAAGAATTAAAATTTTTATTATAAGTTAATCACCCCCGACTTTAAATTTCACAATTTTAAGGGTTTTTTTCCACAGATTCTTATTTAAAGGGGAGGTAAAAGCACCTTTTTGGGAAAATTTTTTTTTTGGAAAAACAAATTTTTTTAAAAATAAAGAAAAAAAAAACCTTTTGGTTTAAAAATTTGGGTCCCAAAATTTTTAACAATTGTTTTTAGATTTTAATGAAAAACTGCGTAAAAGGCAATTTTATAAACTGATTAAGGAAATCCCCCAAATCAAAAGCTGCATTTTATAAAAATTTAAAGGCCCTTTTAAATTTCTTTCTTAAAAAAAGAAAATTTTATTTTTAATTTGTATGGGTAAATTTAAATCGAACCCCAAATTTCAAAAAATTTTAAGGTTTTGGGCCAAAGATTCCCCATTGAGCAAGGGGAAAAAGGAAACTATGGGCTAAAAATTTTGGGGGAAAAACTTTTTTTTTTTTTTAAAAAATCAAGAAATTTTTTGGGTAAAAAATTTTGGGTCCCAAATTTTTTTTAAATTTGTTCCCGATTTTTTTGTCAACTTTTAAAAGGCAATTCTTTATGCTGATTAAGGGGTAAACGGGTTTAAAAGACTTCATTTTGTAAAAAGCGCTTTTTTATATACTTGATATTAATTATTTAAATTTTATTGAAAAAGCCAAAAAACACGACTTTAAATTACACGAATTTTTTAAATTTTTTCCACATATTCTTATTCAGCGAGGGAAAAGCATTTTGTGTTTAAAAATTTTGAGGAAAATCTATTGATTTAAAAAAAAAACCAAAAGAAAAATTCGTAAAGGGTAAAAATTTGGTTCCCGAATTTTTTAACTTTTTCGATTTTAAAGGGAAAAACAGGGGATAATTTCAATTTTTATTGGTGGGTTAAGAATATGAGTCCAAAAAAAACTGCATATCGTAAGATTAAGGGCAAAAATTTCTACGTATATGATTTAAAAATTATATTTTTAATTAATTTCTAATCACCCCCGAGTAATTACAAAAAATTCTTTGGTTTTGAACAAAGATTTTTAAATTTTGCAGAGGGAAAAAACAAATTTTGGGTGAAAATTTTGGGGGAAAATCACTTTTTCAAAAAAAAGAAAAAAATCCACGGGGTTTGGGTAAGAAATTTTGGGTGAATTTTTTAACTTTTAAGATTTTAAAAAGAAAATCTGGGGATAAGGCAAAAAAACTATGCTGTTTAAAAGGGAAACGGGGTCAAAAGACTGGATTTTTTATAAAATTAAACCTTAATTAAAATACTTTAAATGAATTATAATTTTTAATTTATGCTAATCACTCGACCCAAATTTCACGAATTTTTTAAATTTTGACTACAGATTCTTATTCACAGAGGGAAAAGCATCTGTTGAAATTTTGAGGAAAATGTAATTTTTTTTTTTTTTTTAAAAAAAACAAAGAAAAAATTTTCCTTTTGGGTAAAATTTGGTTTTAATTTTCCCAAATGTTCAGATTTTTAATTAAAAAAACTGGGGAAAAAGTCAAAATTTTATAGGGGGGATTTAAAGGGTATCCCATCAAAAAATGCGTTTCGGAAAAAACAAGCGCTTAATTACATACGTGATATTGATTATTATTAATTTTCATGCTAATCCCCTCGAGTAATTTCACGAATTCTAAAAGGGTTTTTACCACAATTTTATTCAGCAAAAGGAAAAAAATCTAAAGCGGGAAAATTTTTAAAGGGAAAAACTATTTTTTTTTTTTTTTTTAAAAAAAATCAAGAAAAAACCAAAAAGGGCCCTTTGGGTAAAATTTTTGGCCCGAAAATTTTTCCCGCTTGGTTTAAAATTTTAAATGAAAAAACTGGGGATAAGGGCCAATTCTCTTTTGCTGATTTAAAAATATCGAGTCAAAAAAACGCAAATTTATAAAATTAAGCGCTTAATTTCATACATAAAATGAAATTTTTTTAATTAATTTATGCTAATCACCGAAAAATTTTCAAGAATTTTAAGGTTTTGACCACAGATTCTTTTTCACCTAGGGAAAAAGGAAACTATCAAAAAATTTTTAAAGGAAAAAATAATTTTTTTTAAAAAAGCAAAATTTTGGGAAAAAAAATTTGGGTCAGATTATAACTTGTTCAGGGTTTCAATGCCAAACTGGGCATAAGTGGGAATTTTCATGCTGATTAAGGTATCGAGTCAAAAACCCGCATTTTTTAAAAATAAGCCTTAATTTACATACTTTTATTAATTATAATTAAAATCAATATGCTAATCACTCGACTTAATTTTTCACGAATTTTAAGGTTTTTTGTCCCAGATTCCCCCCAAAATTTAGCAGATGGGAAAGGCACTTTTGTTTGAAAAAATTTTTAGAAAATCTATTTTTTTTAAAAAATCAAAAAAAAAAACCCTAGGATATTTGCCCTTTGATAAAAAAAAGGTTCCCGATTTTCAAAAATTGCTTTGTTTTAATGAAATCTGGGATAAGTGCAATTTATATGGGGGAATTTAAGGGTTTTTCGGTCCCCCAATAACTGCATTTTGTAAAATTTTAAGGGGCTTAAAATTTAAATTAAAATGAAAATTAATCAAAATATAATTTTAATTAAAAGCTAAAAAGTTCCCCAAAAAATTGCACGAAATTTTTTAAAAGGTTTTTTTTAAACCCCAATCTTAAATTTAGCAAGGTAAAAACCCTCTATGTTTAAATTTTTAGGAAAAAATGGTTTTTTGAAAAAAAAAAAAAAATTCCAAAAGAAAAAAAAACCTTTATAAAATTTTTTGGGTCAGATTTTCAATTTGTTCAAATTTTATTTAAAAGTCTGGGATTGTGCAATTCTCTTAAACTAAAAAAGCATATCGAGTCAAAAAAAATACATTTCCCCCAAAACTTTAAACGCTTAATTTCATACTTAATAAAAATTATAATTATATTATATTTAATCACTCACCCAATTTTCACGAATTTTAAGGTTTTACCACAATTCTTATTCGGAGAGGGGAAAAGCTTTTGTGTTGAAAAATTTTTAGGAAAATCTAATTTTTTTTTTTTTTTTTAAAAATATTAAAAAAAAATTTTCCCAAAGGGTATGCCTTGGGGTAAAATTTTTGGGCTTTCCCCCAAATTTTTTCAAAAATTGTTCAGATTTTAAAAAAAAAATCTGCGTAAAAAAAGTGGGAATTCCAAAAGCGGATTAAAAGAAATCGAGTCAAAAAAAACGCATTTTCCCAAAATTTAACGCGCTTAAATTTTTTACTTAATATGGAATTTTTAAATTAATTAGTATGCAATCCTCGACCCATTGCAAAAAATTTTTAAAAGGGTTTTTACCACAAAATTTTATTCCCCCAAAAGGGAAAAGGAAACTATGCTAAAATTTGGAATTGGGAAAAACCCTTTTTTTTTTTTTTTTTTTTAAAAAAAACAAGAATTTAGGGATAAAAATTTTGGGTTTAAATTTTTTCAAAAATTGTTCCCGATTTTAACAAGGGGGCAATCTGGTCATAATTTCAAATTCTTTTAATTTTTTTTTCTTATTTTAAAAGGGAATTGGGTTTAAAAAAAACTTTTCAATTTTGTAATAAGCGCCCTTTTTTATAAAACCCTTTAATTAATTTTAAATTTTTATTGAAATGCTAAACACTCCCATTAATTTCACGAATTTTAAAGGGGTTTTTTCCCAACCCGATTTTTATTCGACAAGGTAAAAGCATTTTGTGTTGAAATTTTCCCCAGGGAAAAACATTTATTAAAAAATTTAAAAAAAAAAAAAAAAAAAAAAAAAAGGGTATAAAATTTTTGGGTTTAGATTTTTCAACTTGGGTTTTGATTTTAAAGGGAAAAACGGGTATTTAATTTCAAAATTCCCATAGGTATTAAGGTATCGGGTCAAAAGGGCTGCAAATTTTGTAAGATTTAAACCTTAATTTCATTTCGTGAAATTGATTAAAAAAATTTATTAAATTAAATTTAAAAACCCCAAATTCCACTCGAGGGAATTTTCAGAAAATTCTAAGGTTTTTAACACAGATTTTTTAAAAAAGCAGAGGTAAAAAGAAATTTTGCGAAATTTTTGGGGGAAAATCTACTTTTTCAAAAAAAAGAAGAAAAATCCCCGGCTTTTGGGTAAGATTTGGGGAGATTTTCAACCCTTTTTTTAAAATTTTTAAAAGAAAAACTGGGGATAATGCAAATTTTCTATGCTGATAAAGGAAAACGGTCCAAAAAATGCTTTTTATAAAAAATTTAACGCTTAATTACAATTTCTTAAAATGAATTATAATTTAAAATTAGTATGGGGTAATTTACTCCCAAAAAATTGCACGAATTTTTTAGGTTTTTTATACAGATTCTTATTCAGCAAGGTTAAAAAACCTCTGGGGGTTGAAATTTTGGGGAAAATTTTTATTTTTTTTTTTAAAAAAAAACAAAAACAAATCCAAGGCCCTTTGGGGTAAAATTTTTTCCAGATTTTTTAACTTGTTCAGATTTTAAAAAGAAAATCGGGGTATAAGTGGAATTCTCTATGGGGGGAAATTTAAAGGGAAAAAAAGTCAAAAGGGTGCATTTCAAAAAAATTTTGCGCTTTAAAATTTCATACTTAATTTTTAATTATGTTATATTTGATGCTAATCACCGACCAATTGCAAAGAAATTTTTAAAATTTTTACCACAGTTTTTATTAGCAAGGTAAAAGCATCTGGTTTCAAAATTTTTAGGAAAAACTACTTTTTTTGGGAAAAAAACAAGAAAAATCCTTTGGGTAAAAATTTTGGGTTTAAAAATTTTCCCAAAATTGGTTTAGGTTTTAAAGAAAATTGGGTAAAGTGCAATTCTCTAAGGCTGGATTAAGGGTATCCCTTTTAAAAGACTGCATTTCCCAAAAAATTAAACGCTTAATTACATACTTTAAAAGAATTAATTTAAAATTTATTTCTATGCTAATCAATTTGATCAATTGGAAAAATTTTTAAAAGGGTTTTTTCCCAATTCTTATTCAGAAAGGGGAAAAAGGGTGAAAGCTTTAAATTTTGGAAAAAAAAAAAAACTATTTTTTAAAAAAAAATGAAATTTTTTTTTAATAAAATTTTGGTCAAAATTATAATTTTGGGTTTAATTTCCCAAAGGGCAAACTGGTCATAAGTGCAATTCTCTATTTCTGAAAAAGGAATAAAACAAATCAAAAGCTGCATTTCGTAAAAATAAGCGGGTTTTTACATTCTTTTATAAATTTTTTAAAATTTTATTTAAAAAGGGTAACACTCGAGAATTAACCGAATTTTTTAAGGGTTTTTACCCCAATTCCTTTTTTCAGCAGAGGTAAAAAACCTTTTAAAGTTGAAATTTTGAGGAAAATATTTTTTTTTAAAAAAAAAAACAAGAAAAAAGCCTTGAAAAATTTTTTTCCCCAGATTTTCAATTTTTTCAAATTTAATTTAAATCCTGGGGATTAGGTTTCAAATTTCCATCTGATAAAGCATATCGAGTCAAAAAAAACTGCATTTTTATTTTTAAAAATAAGGGGTTAATTACATACTTTAAAATGAATTATAATTATATTAATGGTTTTTTTTACTCGAAAATAATTGCCCCCGAATTTTTTTTAAGGGTTTTTACCACAGATTCTTTTTCAGGGGAGGAAAAGCATCTCTGGGGGAAATTTTGGGAAAATCTATTTTTTTTTTTTTTTAACAAAATCAAAAAAATCCAAGGGTATAAAAAACCTTGGATTTAAAAATTTGGGTTTAAATTTTTAACTTGGTTTAGATTTTAAAGAAAAACTGCGTATAAATGGGAATTCTCTATGCTGATTAAGGAAATCGAGTCAAAAAACTGCATTTTAAAAAAAAATTAAGCGCTTAAACAAAAACTTAATATGAATTATTAAATTTTATTACTAAGCCAAACACTCGAAACCCTTTGCCCAAAAATTTTAAGGTTTTTGACCACAATTCTTATTTTGCAAAGGGGAAAAAGGGTCTATGCAAAAAAAATTTTGGGGGAAAAACATTTTTTCCCAAAAAAAAAAAAGAATTTTTTTTATAAAAATTTTCCCCGATTTTTTAAATTGGGTTTAGATTTTAAGGGCAAACGGTCAAAAGGGCAAATTTTCTAGGGTGGGTTAAGGATATCGAGTCAAAATTTCGCATTTCGGAATAAGGGCTTTATTTTTATACTTGGGTATTAATTATAAAAATTTTAATTTATATCTAATCACTCCCATTAATTCAAGGGAAATTTTAAAAGGGTTTGGGGCCACAGAATTTTTATTCAGCAGAGGTAAAGCATTTTTTGTTGAAATTTCGAGGAAAAAAACTATTACTAAAAAATCAGAAATCTCGTAGGTTTAAAAATTTTGGGGTTTAGATTTTAACTTGTTCAGATTTTTAAGGAAAATCAGGGGGATTAAAAACAATTTTTAACGGGGAGTAAGGATTTCGAGTCAAAAAAAAACTGCATTTCGTAAGATTTAACGCTTAATTTCATACTGATATTGAAAAATTTTTAATTAAAAATTAAAAATGCTAATCATCGAGTAATTACACGAAAAATAAGGGTTTTGAACACGATTCTTTTTCAGCAGAGGGAAAAATTTCTCTGCTGGAAAATTTTTAAAAGGGAAAAACTTCTTTTTCAAAAAAAATTTAAAAAAAAAACCCCTTTGGGTAAATTTTGGCTGAGATTTTTCAGCTTGTTAAGATTTTAATGAAAATCTGGGGAAATTTCAATCCTAAACCTGAAAAAAGAATATCGGTGGGAAAAAACTGCTTTTCATAAAAATTTAAGGGGCTTAATTACATACTTAATATGAATTTTTTAATTATATTAGTAAGCAAAACCTCGACCAAATTTCACGAATTTTAAGGTTTTTTACCAAAAATTCTTATTCAGCAGAGGTAAAAAACATCGGGTTGAATTTTGAGGGAAAAACTATTTCTTCAAAAAAAACAAGAAAAATCCTAAAACTAAAAGCCTTGGATAAAATTTTTGGGTCAGATTTTCAACTTGTTCAGATATTAAGAAAAATCGGGGTAAAAAGTTTTTCAAATTTTCCCATTCTATTTAGGGAAAAACGGGGCAAAAGGCGCATTTCATAAAAAATTAAACGCTTTAAAAAAAAATACTTAATAAGAAAATTAAAAAATTAATTTTGTAGCTAACAATCAACCTTTTCACGAATTTTAAGGTTTTTGACCACAGATTCTTATTCAGCAGAGGTAGAAAAAAATGTTGTTTAAATTTTGGGGGAAAATCTAAACTTTTGGGAAAAAAACAAGAAAAACCCCCGGGGTAAAAATTTGGGGTTATTTTTTAACTTGTTTAGATTTTTTAAATTTAAAATCGGGATAAAATGCAAATTTTAAGGCGATTTAAAAGGGTATCGAGTCAAAAAACTTTCCAATTTTTTGTTTAAAAAAAAAACGCTTAAAAAAAAATACTTATTTTTAAATCATAAAATTTTAAAAAAATGGAAAACACTTTGGGGGTAATTAAACGAATTTTAAGGTTTTGACCACAGAAATTTTTATTCCCCAAGGAAAAAATCCATCTAAAGTTTAAAATTTTTAGGAAAAAAATGGTTTTTGAAAAAAAAACAAAAAAAAAAAAGGCCTTTGCCCCCTTTTGGGTAAAAATTTTTTGGCCCCAGAATTTTTAAAAACTTGTTTTAAATTTTTTTGAAAGGTTTTTTTGGGATTAGTGCAATTCTCTATGCTGATTTTAAACATTTTTGAGCCCCCAAAAAACTGCCCCTTTTCAAAAAGAAACTAAAAGCGCCTTTAAAAAAAAAAATACTTAATATGAATTATTTAAAAAATTTTGGGATGCTAATTTAAATTCCCACCAATTGCAAGAATTTTTTAAAGGGTTTTTACCACAGATTCTTATTTTAGGATAGGGAAAAAGGCTATGCTAAAATTTTGGGGGAAAAACTTTTTTTTTTTTTTTTTTTTTTTTTTTTTTTTTTTTTTCCCCAAAAAAACAAGAATTTTTTTTTTGGGTAAAATTTTTGGGTCAGATTTTTCAACATGTTTTAGATTTCAAGGTCAATCCCGGTTTATAAGTGCAATTTTTTTATGCTGATTAAGGATATCGAGTCAAAAAGACTGCATTTCGTAATAAGGGGGTTTTATTTATACTTGATATTAATTATAATTTTTTATTGATAAACTAACACTTTGACTATTTAAAAAACGAATTTTAAAGGGTTTTTCCAAAATATTCCCTTTTTCAGCCCCGAGGAAAAAACATTTGTGTTTAAATTTCCCAGGAAAATCTATTTTTAAAAAAACACAAAAAAACGGGAGGATACAAAATTTTGGTTTTTCCGATTTTTCCAAAATTGTTCAATTTTAAAAGGAAAAACAGGGGATAATTTTTCAATTCTAAAAGGTTGGGTTTAAAGGATAACGAGTCCCAAAAAACTGCATTTTTGGAAGATTAAGCGCTTTAATTACAAACGGATTTTTGATTACAATTTTTATTTTTTTTTGGGTAATCCCAAAAAAACCGAGTAATTACAAAAAGAATTCTAAGGTTTTTGAACACAGATTCCTTAAATTCCCGCAGGGGGTAAAAGCAAAAAAAGCTTAAATTTTGAGGAAAATCTAACTTTTTTTTAAAAAAAAACAAAAAAAAAAATCCAAGCCCTTGGAATAAAATTTGGGTTTAGTTTTCAAACTTGTTAAGATTTTAAAAAGAAAATTTTGGGGGATAAGTGGGAATTCCCCCTTTTGCTGAAAAGGATATCGAGGGCAAAAAAACGCAATTAAATTTTAAAAAAAAGCGTTTAAAAAAAATACTTAAATGAATTATAAATTTTTTTATTAAAGCCCAATCACTTTGGAAATTAAAATTTTTCCCCAATTTTTTAAATTTTTACCTACAGATTCCCTTTTTCAGGGGAGAGGGAAAAGCCCTCTGTGGGTTTAAATTTTGAGGGAAAATTTTATTTTTTCAAAAAAAATCAACTTGTTTTTAGATTTTAATGAAAATAAAGCGTAAAGTTCAATTCTCTATCGAAATAAAGGAAAACGAGGGCAAAAGACCCGCAAATTTTATAAAATTAAGCGCTTTTAATTTTTAAAACTTAATATGGGAAAAAATAATTTTATTAAATTTTGGGGGAATCACTCGACCAAATTTCACGAATTTTAAGGTTTTGACCACAGATTTTTAAATTTACAGAGGGAAAATCATCTGTGTTGAAATTTTTTAGGAAAATCCCATTTTTTGAAAAAATCAAGAAAAAAACGTTGGGTTTTAGCCTTCGAAAAATTTGGTTCAGATTTTCCCCCTTACTTAGATTTTAAAAGAAAATCTGCGTATATTTTAATTCTTATGCTGAATTTAAAGGGGGAAAAGAGTTTAAAAAAACCTTTCATTTTATAAAATTAAAAACGGGTTTAATTTTCTTTCTTAATATAATTTTTAATTATATTTTGTTTTGCCCAAAACACTTTTGAAACCCAAATTTCAAAAGAATTTTAAAAAGGGTTTTACCCCCAAAAAACCCTTTTTCGAGCAGAGGTAAAAGCATCTGTGTTGAAAAATTTTGGGGGGAAAATTTTATTTTTTTAAAAAAATAAGAAAAACCCCAAAGGGTAAAAGGCCTTGGGTAAAAAATTTTGGGTCAGATTTTTTTTAACCTTTTTTAGATTTTAAAAAAACGGGGGAAAAGTGCAATTTTATATGGTGAAATAAGGAAAAAACAGTCAAAAAACTGCAATTTTGTAATTTTAAGCGCTTTTTAAATTAAAAACATGATAATTAATTTAAATATTTTAATATGCTAATCAAACGACTTAAATTTCAAAAGGAATTTTTTTAAAAGGGGGTTTTGGGCCACAGTTCTTTTAAAATCAACAAAGGTTTAAAAACCCTCCGGGTTTAAATTTTTAGGAAAATAGTTTTTTTTGAAAAAAATAAAAAATGAAAGCCTTGGGTAAAATTTTTGGGTTCCCGATTTTCCCAAATTTTTTCAAATTTTTTTTGAAATTTTGGGGGATTTTATGCAATTCTCTATGCTGATTTTAACCCTATCGAGTCAAAAAAACTTTCAAAATTTTCCCAAAAAAATGCGCTTAAATTTTCATAACTTTAAAATTAATTAAATTTTATTAGGTTTTTATAATCATTCGACAAAATTCCCAAAAGAATTTTAAGGGTTTTTACCACAATTCTTTTTCAGGAGAAAGGGAAAAGCACTTTTTTGAAAATTTTTAAAAGGGAAAAACTATTTTTTTTTAAAAATATCCCAAAAAAAAAATCCAAGGCTATGGCCTTGGAAAAAAAATTTTTGGGTCAGATTTTCAACCCTTTTTCAGGGGTTTTAATGAAAATCTGCGTATAAGTTCAATTCTTATCTTTATTAAGGAAACAGGGGAAAAGACCCCCATTTTTATAAAATTAAGGGGGCTTAATTAAAATACTTAAAATGAATTAAATTTAAAAATTTGTTTTGCTAATCACTCGAAACCAAAACACGAATTTTAAAAGGGTTTTAAAACCCCCAATTCTTATTCAGCAGGAAAAAAGAAGCATCGTGTTTGAAATTTTTTAAAAGGGAAAAACTATTTTTTGGAAAAAATCAAGAAAAAAACCTTTGGTAAAAATTTTGGGTTTATTTTTTTAACTTTTTTAATTTTTAAATTTAAAATCTGGGGATAAGTGCAATTTTTTTATTTGGGGGGATTTAAAGGGGTAAACGAGTCAAAAGACTGGGAATTTTTTGTAAAATTAACACTTAAAAAAAAATTTCAAAAAGTGATATTGATTTTTTATATTAATATGCTAAAAAAAAATTTACCTTTGAAAATTACAAAGAATTCTAAAAATTTTTTAACACAGATTTCCCCATTCAGCAGAGGTAAAAAGGACTATGCTTGAAATTTTTTAAGGAAAAAATTTTTTTTTTCTTTTTTTTTTTTTTAAAAAAAAAAACTAGAAAAAAACGAAGGCCTTGGAAAAAATTTGGCTGAGATTTTCCCGCTTGAAAAAAAGATTTTAATGAAAATCTGGGTTTTAAGTTTTCAATTCTTTTTAAGCGATTAAAGGGAAATCCGATTTCCCCAAAAGGGCCCGCATTTTTCATAAAAATTTAAGGGGGCTTAATTACTTTTCTTAATATGAATTATAATTATATTAGTATGCTAATTTACTCGCCAATTGCACGAATTTTAAAAAGGGTTTTGGGGGGAAAAATTAAATTAAGGGGGGTTTTTTCAGCAAGGGAAAAACATCTGTGTTTTAAATTTTGAGGAAAATCTATTTTTTGAAAAAATCAAGAAAAATCCAAAGGGTATAAAAATTGGGTAAAATTTGGTTCAGGTTTTCAAATTGTTCCCGATTCTAAAAGAAAAATCTTTTTAAGTTTCAATTTTAAAATGGCGATTAAGGAAAATCGAGGCAAAAACTGCATTTTAAAAATTTTAAACGTTAATTTAAAATACGTGGGTAATTTATTATAATTATATTACTTAAAAGCTTTTAAACACCCTTTGTGAATTACACAAAAATTTTAAGGGTTTTTAAAAAACAGATTTTCCAAATTTAGCAGGAAAGGGAAAAAACCCTCTAAATTTTTAATTTTTTAGGGAAAAAATGTTTTTTTTGAAAAAAAAAACAAGAAAATAAAGCCTTGGATAAAATTTTGGGTTTGATTTTCAAAAATTTTTTCAAATTTTATTTAAAGTCCGGGGATTTAAATGAATTCTCTTTGCTGATTAAGCATATCGGGGTCCAAAAAGAAACGGGATTTCCCTAAATCAAAAACGCTTAAAATTTCATACTTAAAAATTAATTTATAATTAATTAAATATATTAATCATTCCCCAAATAATTGCACAAAATTTTAAAAATTTTGGCCCCCAATTCTTTTTAGGGGAAAGGGAAAAAAAACACTGTGTTTTAAATTTTGAGGAAAAAATTTTTTTTTTTTTTTTTTTTTTTTTCAAAAATATCAAAAAAAAATCCAAGCTAACCTTTTATAAAATTTGGCTCAGATTTTCAAAATTGTTCAGATTTAATGAAAATCGCGTTAAAAGGGTTTAATTCCCCATGGGGATTAAGGAAATTTGAGTCAAAAGACCGCATTTCATAAAAATAAGCGCTTAATTACTTTCTTTAAAAATGAATTAAAATTTTTTAGTATGCAATCACTCACCCAAAAACACGAATTTTAAAGGGTTTTTACCACAGATTCTTATTAAAAGAGGGAAAAGCATCTGGTTTTTAAAATTTTTAGGAAAATCTATTATTGGGAAAAAAAAAAAAAAAAATCCTTGGTTTAAAAATTTTGGGTTTATTTTCAACTTTTTAAGGGTTTTACGAAAATCTGGGGAAATGCAAAATTCCCAAAATGGAATTTTAAAGGGTACGAGTCAAAAACTGCATTTTTTTAAAATTTAAGCAAAATTAATTACAACGTGATATTGATTAAAAATTATATTACTAATTTCTTTAAACACTCGAGAATTAAAACGAATTCTAAGGTTTTGAAAAAAACAGTTCCCCATTTAGCAAGGGAAAAGCCCTCAAGGGTGAAATTTTGAGGGAAAAACTATTTTTTTTTAAAAAAAATCTAGAAAAAACCAAGGCCTTGGTTTTAAAATTTGGGGAGATTTTCAGCTTGAAAAGATTTTAATGAAAATCTGGTTTTAAGTGCAAATTTTTCTATGCGAAAAAAGGGTATCGAGTCAAAAAAAACTGCATTTCTAAAAAATTTAACGCTTTAAATTAAATTACTTAATTTTGAAATTTTAATTATTTCTAGTATGCTAATCACTCCCAAAACCCAATTTCCCAATTTTAAGTTTTTTTACCAAAAAATTCTTTTTTAGCAGAGGGAAAAGCCCTTTTGGGTTTAAATTTTTTAGGAAAAAACTTTTTTTTTTGAAAAAATCAAGAAAAATCC
>NW_027264905.1:0-12645 GCF_036320965.1 Panulirus ornatus
TATTACGGTAAAGTGAAGACATTATACGGGGAAAGAAGACAGTATAAACGGAAGAGTGAAACAGTGTTCCCTTGAAGTGAAGACAGTATATACGGAAAAGGAAGACAGTTTTAAACTGGGAGTGAAGACGAATATACGTAAGGGGTGAAGACAGTGTATACTTGGGGGGGAAGACAGTAAAATACGGAAAGAGTGAAGAATTTGTAATACTTGGGAGTGAAGACAGTAAAACGGTAAGGGGAAAGGGACGTGTATACTGAGAGTGAAGACATATATACGGTAAGAGTAAGACAATTGAACAATAGGGTAATTAAGAGGTGTGGCGCAGCAAAATGATAAACAACAGTGTGGGGTGCAGAAACCCCCCTACCTCAACACACACACACACACACACACACACCACCCAACACACACAAAACACACCCCCCAAACACAAACCCTCACATTGCTCATCACCTTTCCCCCCCCCCCACCGCCTACCTCCTCCCCTCCACCCACCTCCTGTCATTCTTCATCCCAGGGCCCTCCATCACTCCACTTCCCCCGTCCTCCCTGGCCCCCAGTCACTCCCTCCCCCCTCCTCCCATGGCCTCCAGTCACTCCACTTCCCTCCCCCCAATGGCCTCCACCCACTCCATTTCCTCACTCCTCCCATGGCCTCCATCACTCCACTTCCCCCCCCCCCAATGGCCTCCAGTCACTCCACTTCCCCTCCTCCATGGCTCCAGTCACTCCACTTCCCCTCCCATGGCCTCCAGCCCCACCCACTTCCCCCCCTCCCAGGCCCCAGTCACTCCCCCCCCCGCCCCCCCGGGGGGTCCCCAGTCACCCCACTCCCCCCCGCCCTCCCATGGCCTCCGTCACTCCATTTCCCCCCCCCACCTCCCATGGCTCCAGTCACTCCCTTCCCCCCCCCCCCACCTCCCATGATAAAAGTAAGGGTGCTTCGACTCTTGGACACAGCTTTAAATCGACTCTGGGTTCGAATTTTCACCGTGAAACTTTGAGTCGCGTAGTCTGATGTTGAACGTCAATAAAATTTCCCAACTTTAGAAATGATTAGTTCTAAAGATCCAAGATTTGACGGCCTTGTCCCTAAAAACATCTAAAAGGGGCAAAATTTTCGAAAGCGTAGCGAAAACGTCAGCACTACGTTCAACTCGGGGGGTGAACGCTGGAGGGTCCTCCTCCGGCCCCCCGTGGGGCAAACCGACAAAGGGTCGTTCGTTACTGGTCGTTGCCGCCAAGCATCGTCGGGCTATGGTCACGTGCTCTGACATCACCAGTCGCCTTTAGTTGGGCTAAAAAATAATCGAAATGTAATTCGACTATTTAGTATTTGTAATTTTCATTTTTGAACGCACTTTATCGTCCTCTAAAAAACGAAATTTTTTAAACGGATGGGGACGACGTAACCTTACAAAGATCAGTTACTGTAAATCAATCATGTGAATTTCGTAACCTCCCGAGTTGTTTTTGATGAAAACGTGGAAAATTAAAATAAAAAAAGGGGGAGAGGAAAAAAGGCGAAATTAAGATAAAGTAGGTTAACCCATTAATCATTAAAAAAAAAAAAAAGAAAACGTGAAAAAAATTGAGCCAATTTTGCCGTGGACAATAAATTCCTTTTGTTTTTTAAAGCGTCGTCTGCTCACCCACATGATGTAAACAATGGCTCAAAAAGAATGATTTACACTTTTTCATCTAAACTTTTTTTCTGTGACTAACTTTTTTTGTGACTTTTTTAGCGTACACAGAATTATCAAAAAATAGATGTGGTCATAATTTTTATTAAGAACCCCCAAATCTTTGCTACGAACGCACCGGCCCCACCAAGCGGACGCCCAAACAAAAAAACCCCCAAAAAAATTTTCTTTTAAAAAAATAAAAGCGGCAAAGTCGCGTCTGGGAAAATTAGTTTTTAAAAGTTCCTCTAAAAATTTAAAGATAGCAAACCCCCCCTTATCACCCAAAAAATATTGCTCCGTTCGAGTAAGTGGTGGTTTATAAAAATGTTTTATTCACCCTACCTTTTTTAGCCAATTTCCGGGATGTATATTAGTGTTCTGTTTAAAGGTTTAAAAAATTGTTTTAAAATGATTATCGCTGATATTTTTATGTTCAGCCCCCCCTGCTTCCGTTTAAATATAGAAACTATACCGCCGTTTTTACAAAAAAAAAAAACTTAGGAAATTTTTTTATATTATTATTTTATAAATTTTTTTTTATTTTTGTTTTTTAATACACACACACACACACCACACCACACACACACACACACACCCACATTAATATATATATAATATATATATTATATAATATTAAATACATTATCCCTGGGGATGGGATTAAGAATACTTCCCCGTAAATTTCCCCGCGTGTCGTAGAAGCGACTAAAAGGGGAGGGAAACGGGGGCTTGGGAAAACCTCCCCTCTGTTTTTTTTTTTTTTTTTTTCCCAAAAAGGGAAAAGAGGGGGCCCGGTGATATTCCAAAAAAGGCCCAGTCCTCTGTTCTTTAAAAAGCTACCTCGCTAACGCGGGAAATGGCGAAAAGTTTAAAGAAGAAAAGGAAAAAAAAAAAAAAAAAAAATATATTATATAATAATATATATAATATATATATAAAATTATATATAATTTATATATTCCGAGTCACGGGGAAAATGAAACTCGATAAGTTTTCCCGGTGCACTTTGTATAATTTAAACACATCATCAGGGGAACACAAGGGGGAATATAATCAGTTGATATAACTCGAAAATACAAGCAAGGAGCCATTTGGAAACATATGATTGTCCCCAAACACGTTTACCAAATGCGCCTAGCTTCGTCTCTTTGATGATACAACGATCTTTATTTTTCTCTGTGTCTCCCCGATGATGGGATTATGTATTATACACGAAAGTGCATTTGGGAACTTATCGTGTTTCATTACCCCTTGGACTCGTGAATATCTTGATCCACGCCAAAATTGGGGTTTCCTTTCCACTTTAAAATATAATATATATATATATATAAAATATATATATATTAGTACGAAAAAAGGCATAAACGCCCCCTTTCCCATAAAAACATACAAATCCCCAAACCCGCCAGGATCAAACCCCGGGACCCTGGGGCAAGCGGCGGAATCCCAAAAACTTGGGTTTTATGGGCCCCAGCCAAAATAGTTAGCTTCCCCGCCCTTCCACGGGGGCCCCGGTTCGATCCGGGCCCTGTTGGGGGTTTTGGGTATGTTCGATGAAAAATATATATATATAATATATATATAATTATATATATACACAACATATACACATGTCCCTTATCTATACTGGCTTGCCTTCATCCATTCCTGGCCAACCCCCGCCCCACGGAACAGCATCACTCCCCCTTGCTCAGCAAAAAGGGGTTTAGCCCCGGGAAACAGACAAAAAAAAAAAAAAAAGGCCACTTTTCTTTCCCACACTTAGTCTCGCTGTCATGTTAATGCACCGAAACCACAGCCCCCTTTTCCCCACTTCCGGCCCCCCCGGCCCTTTTTCCACGGTTTATCCAGACTTTCACAAAGCCCATTGACAGTTTAAATTCCTTGCACGCCCTCTCCCCTCCGTAAGTTCAGCCCCAAATTTCGCTCAAAAATTTTAAACTCCATCCTTCCACCTCCAATTTGGTATTCCTTTTCTCTTTTCCCTCCCATCTGACACATATATCCCCCTTTGTAAATCTTTCCTCAAAATTCCCTTCATGTGTCCAAACCATTTCAACTCCCCCCTTTTTTGTTTCCACACCATCCCTTTTTAGTACCACACATCCTCTTTCCCCTTTCCCATTTACTTACTCGATCAAACCACCTCACACCACATATGTCCTCAAACATCTCATTTCCAACACTCCACCCTCCTCCGCACAACACATATAGCACATCCCCTCATAATATATAAATTGTTGAAACCATACCCTTAAAAAAAACCCATTTTTTTTTTCTCCGGAAAAAGGGTTTTCTCTTTCCATACATTTTTCAAGGGCCCCCAAACCTTGGGCCCCCCCCCCACCTGTACTCACTTCCGCTTCCAGGTTCCATTGCGCAAAGCCACTCCCGATAGAAAAACATTTTCACTTCCTCCAGTTTTTCTCCATTCAAACTATTTTTCCAAATTTGCTGTCCCCCATCCTACTGAACCTAAAACCTTGCTCTTATTCCATTTACCTTTTTTTATAATATAAATATATATATATATTTATATATAAAAATATATAATATAATATATTTCCTGGGGTCAACCATTGCCCCAATCATCAAAAATAAAGGTCGTCCCGGGCCCGTGCCATCGATCAGTTAAAACCCAATAACTGTAGTTTTAAAAACGGCATTTGAACGATGCGTTTGAAAAACTGACAGGAGCCCAAAATGCTTATGGAAACAGTGTCGGTGCCTGTAGAAAATTTAAAAGATCGCTTGGACACAAAAAATCATTGTTTAGATATGTAAAACTTATTCCCTAAATATACACAGATACATGACTGTGATAACGTAAAAAAGGTCACGTAAAGAATGATGGAAGGCAAGCAAAGGACATTAAGGCTACACTAAGTAAATAGGAACTTAAAAAGAGAAAATAAATTTACATGCGTTATATATTAATTTATAATATTATAATATATATAAAAATATAAATATATAATATATATATATATATAATATATATATTTATGAGTAATTTTAAAGTTAAGAAGAAAAAAGATGTGTGGTAATGAAAAAGTGTGATTGAGAGAGCAGAAGATTGTATCAAAAAAGTTTTTGGGCATAAGGAGAATGAGTTAGGATAGGGTTGACAAAGGGAATTTTGTGTTCCCCGAAGTGGAGTGAACAAGGAAAACGGGGGTACCAAACTGGAGAGGAGGATGGAGCGATTAGGGTCTGAACATGCAGCAGGGTGAAAGGTGTGCACGGTAGAGTAAATTGGAACGATGTGGTTACCGGGGTCGACGTGTAAATTAAGGACCCGAAACCAGGGCTGTGGAGCGTTCAGGGTAAACCATAGAAAGGTCTGTGGGCCTGGGGCCTAGGGAGGTGTGCTTTTGGGGGCATTCACAACTGCTGCGACTGATGGAACGCTGTGGCTTTCTTCTTTTGTTATTGGCCCCGCGGGAAATGGCTAACAATATGATAAAATATATTTATATATATATATAAAAATAATTATAATATATATATACATATAATTGATTTTGAAAAGGTTTAAACGCCTTTTCCCTTTGACAGACGTTTTTTGTTAAATAAACCTTATAATGTATAACCCCGTTTTACGGAAGAAATTTAGCCTAACGTGTTGTAAAAAAAACCCACAGGTGTGATGGTGTTTTGGGGTTGAAACTTTATGATGATGTGCCATTACACGAGAGTGCACTTTGGGGAACTAATCGTGCTTTATTTTTCCCCGCGTATATATATAAAACTTAAAATTAATATATATTAAAATATTATAAAATATTTTTAAATATATATATAAATATAAAATATTTTATCCCCGGGTTATAGGGATGGGTGATTTTGAATGCAAAGGTTTTTATGTGGCAGTTGAGGGAAAAATTGGTATGCATTTGGGGTTTTAGGGTTGTAAAAAAGGAAATGGTGAAGGCTTTTAGATTTTGTGCTGAAAAAGGCTGATGTTTGGGAAAAACCTGGTTTAAAAAGCGAGTTACATAAGTATACTTTTTGTAATTTGAGAGATTGCCAGAGGCGTTTTTTTGGTTACGGTTTTAAATTTACAGGCGGCGAAAAAAAAGGGCATTTGGATGTTAATGTCTTTAGGGTGCAACTGGGGGTGTCTGATCATTATCTTGTGGGGCTAAGGTGAAAATTAGTATTTGGGTTTTTTAGAAAGAGGAGTGGGAAAGTGGGGGTTAAGAAGGTGGTGAGGGGGGAGTGGCTGGGAAAAGACCTGTTGGGGGAAATACCCGAGAGATGTGTACAGAAGGAAAAAGTGAAAAAAGGAAAAAGGGAGTGGGGAGGGAAGGATGTTTTAGGGAACAGTGATGGATTTCGCAAAAAAAAGCTTGGGCATGAAAGAGTGGGGGTGGGGGGTGTTTAAAAAGGGTAGTGAGTGTGGGATAAAGAAGTAAGGTATTAGTGAAAGAGAAGAGAGAGGCATTTGGACGATTGTGCAGGAAAAATCAATTCGGGAGAAGTAAAAAAGAAAGAGACAGGAGGTCAAGCGAAGGTGAAAAGAGGAAAAAAAAAAGGGGCAAATGAGATGGGGTGAAAAGACTACAGAAATTTTAGGAGAATAAAAAGATGTCGGGAAAGGAGGTAAAAAAGGGTGCGTAAGACAAGGGGAAAGGGAAAAACTCAGTGAAGGCGAAATGGGGAGTGAAACAATAGCGTGTTTTGGGAAAAAAGAGGATGAGAAATTAAAGGTTTGTTGAGTGTCTGATGACAGAGGGGCAGTTAAAAGGGTTTTTTTTGGTCGAGTGTGTGCAAAGTGCGAGGTTAGGGAAAATGATTTGGTAAACAGAGAAGAGGTGTAAAATTTTTGCGGAAGATGAAAGCCGGCAAGGCAGCAGGTTGGAGGGTATTGCAGTGGATTTTTTAAAAAAGGGGGACGTATTTTTTGACTGTTTGGAAAGGTTATTTAATGTAGTATGACCATGTGAGGTGCCTGAGGTTTGGGCGGAAGCTACATAGTGCCATTGAAAAAAGGCAAAGGGGTAAGGTGGTGCCCCAAAATTACAGGGTATAAGTTTGTTGAGTACCGGTAAATTATATGGAGGAAATGATTGAGAGTTGACTTGTACAGAGCATCAGATTGGGGAAAAACTTTGGGGTTTTCGAATTGGTAGAGGAGTGTGGATCGTGTTTTCTTTGAAGAAGTATGTGAAAATATTTAGAAAAGCAAAGTTTTGGATGTGCTTTTTATGATCTGGAGAAGGAAGATAGAGTTTAGAGATGCTCTGGGGAAAGGGTATTAAAAAATATAGGAGTTGGGGGCAGGTTAAGAAGCAGTGAAAATTTTAATCGGATGAAAGGCCCATGGGTACTGTAGAGAGAGGAAAAAGGATTGGGGTTTCCCGTGATTTAGGTTGCGCAGGGGTGTGTGATTTTCTCCATGGTTGTTTAATTTGTTTATGGAGGGTTGTTAGGGAATAAAGCAAAAGTCCCCCGGAAAGAGGGGCAAGTTGGGCTCGTTTGGGATTAAAGAGCTTGGGAAAGTGGGAGTCCCGTTGTTGTTCGCTGATGATAAAAGCGCTGGTGGCTGATTCAGTGAAAACGCAGGAAGTTTGGGGACTGATTTGGTAAAGTGGGGAAGAAGAAAATTTAAAAGTAAATGGAATAAAACAAGGTTTTTGGACATAGGGGTGAGGGTCAATCAATTGGGAGTGATTGAATGGAAGAAAAACTGGAGGAATTTAAGTGTTTTGATATGGGAGGGATCTGCAGCGGGTGGAACAAAGCCGAAGTGGATCATAGGGTGGGGGGAGGGGGGGAAAATTTTGGGAGCCCTTTCAAAAGGTGGAAGTCGAAAATTATCTCGGAAAGCAAAAAGGGTATGTTTGAAGGAATGTGGTCCAACAATGTTTTAAGGTTGCGAGCCCGGGGATGGATAGAGATGTGCCGGAGTGGAAATGCCCGAAATGAGATGTTTTAGGGGGCAATGGTGGTGTGGGTGGTTTGATCGATAAGTAACGAAGGGTAAAAAGGGGTTGGGAAAAAAAAGAGCGTGGTGAGAGAAAGAGGTGTTTGAAAAGGTTTGGGCACATGGAGAGAATGATGAGGGAAAAATGACCAAGAGGATTTTTATGTGTCGGAGGGAGGGCCGAGGAGAAGGGGAACCCCAAATTTGGGGGTGGAAAGTGGAGGAAAAAAATTTTGTGTGACGGGGCCTGAACATGCAGGGGGTGAAGAGGGCCCGGAAAAGAGTGAATGGAGCGATTGGTTAAAACAGGGGTTGACGTGCTGTCAGTGGTTTTTAAACAGGCCTGTGAAGGTCTGGGGAAACCATGGAAGGCTGTGTGGTAGTATATTTGCTGGGTTTGGAGTATGGGACTGTGTATGGGGGGGGGGGGGGCCTTTCTTTTTGTTGGGTTTCCCCCCTTTCGTACCGCAAACGCGGAGACCGCGACCCAAAAATGAAAAAAAAAAAAAAAAAAAAAACCCTCCCAAAATGTAAAGGGTAGTGAAATAAAAATTTTTATTTGATAATTGACAAAACGTTTTTTCGTTGAAATTCAAAAACCCAAATTTTTATTTCTTCATCCTTTTTTGATATGAATTCAAATTCCATGCAACAATTTTGTCTGGGTCGATAGCTACAGCTCCCCCCCTCAAACTGGATCTAGAGCCCAAAACGAGGTCACTCCCCGGGACGACCTTGAACATAGTTTGAAGGTTTGGTTTAAAAAGGCCCCGGCCAGTGTACCCAATCTCCGCGGTTCAAGGGCGTATTCGTGCTCAAGGATTTGTAACATCGTGCTCCCAAAGGGCGTAAACCTCACTTAAGGCTAAATGTCGGGCTCAAGGGCGTCCACCGTGCTCAAGGGCACCGTACGTAGTCAAAAAGGTTAAATATATTGTTCGATATCCTCCACCCCAGATGTACTGAAATTGATTTATTCCTTTGGGAAGAGACTCGACACTGGAAGTTTAGCCACAGTACAGTTCGTTTGGAACCCATGGGGCCCCCCCACTCCATCATTTCTTCTTTCGTTTCCCCCTTTTTGGCCCGTTGGGGACGACCCCCCCGGCTGGGTTGAGAGGCTGCAAGCATATAATCCGACTTAAATTTTAAAATGAGTGAGCCAAAGGATCATGTTGGATGTGTAGTAAGGCGAGACAACACGGACAGGGTGGGAGGAATGAAATCGGGGGGGGGGGGCGCGTCATGCCCCACACACAAAAACACACACAGCTTCTCCCCTTTATATGCAGTTCGCTTGGGCGGCGGTTGTGCCGCCCAAGTTTAGCCAGAAAAAAACGGGCTGTTTATATCCTTTTATTATTTTCGCTTTATACCCAAGGCTTTTGGGGGGCCCACCAAATGCCATTGCCTTGAAAATTGTATTTCTTCTCTCCCAAACTCACCTCTTTTTTTTCTCTCCCCTCTCTCTCTTCCCTCTCTCCCCCCCCTCTCACTCCTCTCCCCACTCCCCTCTCTCCTCTCTCTCTCCGCTTTGTTTTTTTTTAAACCTTTTTTTCGGGGGGAAAAACCCTCGCGATTGGAGGAACCCCGGATCTTTGTCGAACGAAAAACGTGAGAACAAAATATAGTTTTTTATAAATTTTAAAAAGGATTAAGTTTAAAAATTTTTGGGAAATTCAATGCGATGAATTTTGGGTATCGAACCATCGTAAGGCCTTTGTTTACGACGACGAATGGATCCCCCAGGGGCGGGAGAGGCATTCAACGAGGCCAGTATAACAATGGAATAAGGTTTTTTATTAGCTGGGGGTTTTAACTGTCTCAAAGGGAGTGCGGTGTAAAAATTATTAGCGACAAAAAATTTTTGTTATTTGGAAAAAATAAATTGGGAAACCCTAGCTATTTTGCCCGAGACTGCTAACATCTTGGAACTGGTCGTTAGCCTACCCCAAAAGTGGAGGGGATAAACTCCCATGTGAAGAGGGGTTATGGTGCAGAAAAATTTTACGTAGAGTTGGGTGGAAAAAGCACGACCGAAAGAACACCTCCCAGGTGCGTGGGTAGGACGACTGCCCCAGTCTTGTGTGTTGACCTGGAGAACACAACACACACACGCACCACAAAACCACCACACACACACACACCCCCACCCCATAAAAATAAAATTAGGGGAAAAAGAAGAGAAGGCATTTTTCGTTTTTGCAGGGAAAAAAAGCAATTTTAGGGGAGTTATAAAAAAAAGAGACAGAAGGTCAAAGAAAGGGGCAAGAGGGAAAAAGGGCAAAGGAGTAGGGTAAGAGTCATTAAATTTTTGGGGGGAATAAAAAATGTTCCCGGAAAGGGGTAAATAAGTGCGTAAGACCCTGGCAAATGGAAATTCAGTGAAGGCGGGAAATGGGTAGGTGATAACAATTTGGTGATGTGAGGAGATGGAGTGAGTATTTTTTAAGGTTGTTGATGTGTTGATGATAGAGTGGAATTTTGGGGGGTTTGGGGCCCAGTGGTGGCAAATGGAGGGATAGGGAAAATTATTGGTAAATAGAGAAGAGATAGTAAAAGCTTTGCGAAAGATGAAGCCGGCAAAGGGAGGGAGGTTTTGGGGTGGTATTGCAGGGAAAATTTTTTAAAAAAAAGGGGGGCTGTATTTAATTTACAGTTGGTAAAGGGTTTTTTTAAAGAGCAGACCAGTTTAGGGCCTGGGTTGGGGGAATGCGTGCATAGGGGGGGGGGGGGGGCCCTTGTACAAAGCAAAGGGGAATTTAAAGTGAGTGTCAAATTACAGAGGTATAAGTTGTTGAGTATTCCTGGTAAATTTATGGGAGGGTAAATTGGGTTGAAGGGTGAAAAGGCATGTACAGGAAACAAATTGGGGAAGCAGTGTGGTTTCGAAAAGGGGAGAGGAAGTTTGGTCAGTGTTTGCTTTTGAAGATGTATAGGGAAAACTTAAAAAGCAAGGATTTTTAGTGCATTTAAAGGTCTGAGAAAGGCTAAACGAGTTGATAGAAAATGCTCTGGGAAGGATTAAAATATATGGTGTGGAGGCAAGTTGTTAGAAACGTGAAAAGTTTAATCGGATGTAAGGGATGTTACGTGTAAAGGGAAAAGAGGAAATGATGGTTCAGTGAATAGGTTTGCGGCAGGGTGTGTGAAAGTTCCAGGTTGTTTAATTTGATTTTGGATGGGGTTGTTAGGGAGGTAAATGCAAAAGTTTTTTGGGAAAAAAAGGGGGAAGTAAGAAGTTGGGTTTTGGATGAGAGAGCTTGGGAAGTTTAGTCAGTTGTTTTTTTCGCTGATGATAAGCGCTGGGGGCATTTATGTGAGAAACTGCAGAGCGGGGGACGAGTTTTTTGGAAAAAAGGTGAAAGAAAAAAGTTTAAAAGTAATGTGAATAAGAGCAAGGTTATTGGTACAGTAGGGTTTTAGGGTCAAGTCAATTGGAGGTAAGTTTGAATGAGAAAAACTGGAGGAAGTAAAAGTGTTTTTAAGAAAACCTGGGAGGGGGATCTGGCAGCGGAGCCCATGGAAGCGGAAGGGATCATAGGGGGGGGAGGGGGCGAAAACCTTTGGGACCCTTTAAAGAATGGTGGAAGTCGAGAACATTATCCGGAAAGAAAAAAATGGGTAGTTTAAAGGAATAGGGGTTTCCCAACAAGTTTTTGGTTTGCGAGGCGTGGGCTATGGAAGTTTTGTCGCAGGGGATGGAGGCGGGAAAATTTAATGTTGAGGACAAGTGTGTGTGGGTGGTTTGACGAGTGTAACGTAAGCGAAAAGAGAATGTGTGAAAAAAAAAAGAGCGGGTTTGAGAGAGCAAAAGAGGTTTTTTGAAATGGTTTGGGCACATGCGAGAATGATGAGGAAGATGCCAAGAGGATTATGTGTCAAAATTGGAGGACCGAGAAGTGGAGACCAAATTGGGGGTTTGGAAAAGGGATGGAGTAAAAAAATTTTTTGGGTGGATCGGGCCTGAACAGCAGGGGGTGAAAGGAGGGAAAGGCGAGTGAATTGGTCGATGTGGTTTCCGGGGTTGACGTGCTGTCAGTGGATGAAACGGCATGTGAAGCGTCTGGGGTGCCCCTGGAAGGCTTGTTTGGTAAGGGATTTTGCGGTGGGGGGAGTATGTATAACTGTGTAGGGGGGGGGCATTTTTTCTTTCGTGGTTTCCCTTTCGCTACCTCGCAAACGGGAGCAGGGACAAAGCAAAAAAAAAAAAAAAATTTTATTTTAATATATTAATATATATATTTATATTTTTAATATATATATATATATATATATATTATAAAATATATACACACACACCACACACACACCACACCATATATATATATAAATTTAAAAATATATTATAATATAAAATTATATATATATATATATAGATAATAGATTATATAAAAGTCTCAATTTCCGCCTCTGACAACCCGGACCGGGAACAAAGCAACACACGTATTTTACTGCATCCCCCCATACATTGAAATCCCGCCACACGGCATTTGATAAACCTAACTCCGTAAAATTTATTTTGATAAAGTAAGGATTTCAACTCTTTATTTTTGTAAAAAAGTAAAGGATTCAACCTTTTTTTTCGTATAAAAGTAAGATTTAATCTTTATTTTGTATAAAAGAAGGATTTCAAACTTAAATTTTGATAAAAGTAAAGGGTTTCAAATCTAATTTTGTATAAAAGTAAGATTCAACTCTTTATTTTGTAAAAAGAAGGGTTTCACTCTTTAATTCGTATAAAAGTAAGGATTTCAACTCTTTTTTCGTATAAAAGGAAGGATTTAACTCTTTTTTTTTCGTATAAAAGTAAGGTTTCAATCTTTATTTCGTAAAAAAATAAGGATTTCAACTCTTTATTTTAAAAAAAATAAGGATTGAAACACCAGTAAATTTTGACTAGGTTCACTTTTTTTCCAGTTACCCGGTGTATGTGGACGTCAAGAATGATACAGTGATATCAACATTACCCTGCCCTCAGTAGAACATGAAACCTTTACCTATACATAAGTTACATAACACAAAGGG
>NW_027264906.1:0-9897 GCF_036320965.1 Panulirus ornatus
TTTTCCCTATGCAATTTTTCCTTCAGGCAAAATAGTTTGCAAGGTATCTTTTTACCACCTGTTTTCCGTCGGGGTTGTTCCCGGGGGTGGGGAAAGGGAGGAGAGAGCCTTTGTTGTGCCAACACTTTTCTTCCACAGCTTTTAAAGGGACGACACCCTTTTTCAGTTGGTGTTAAGAGCACAGGCCACCTTGCTTAGACCTTGGGTCTGTTTGGTCTGTGTCTTATAACTCTTTTTCTCTCTCTCTCTCTCTCTCTCTCTTCTCTCTTTCTCTCTCTCTCTTCTCTCTCTCTCTCTCTCTTCTCCCTCTCTTCTCTCTCTCTACTCTCTCTCTCTCTCTCTCTACTCTCTCTCTCTCTCTCTCTCTTCCACTCTCACTCCTCTCTCGGGTTTGCTTGGACCAAATGTCAACACAAGTTTCAACAACTCTGGCTGAAGGGTAAAAAGCTCCCCTGCCTGCTTCGGTGCTTAGTTTCTTGACTTTGAAGCATGAAGCGTCCTCAGCGCTTACCGAAGGTATTTTACTAAATGCAGGACAGGAAGGCTTCCTCAGTCACCCCCCCTTTACACTGCTTCACTACTTGTGAAACATGGGTTCCTCAGAGACACAAACACGTTTGCTTCACTATTTGTGAAAACGTGAGGTTTTCTTTTTGTTGCCTCTCGTACACTGTTTCATTACTTGTGAAACTGAGGTTTCCTCAAGCTGCTTCACAGCCTCTCTGCTTCACTACTTGTGAAGTTATGGGGGTCGTCATTGCTACTTCCGACACTGCATCACTAACTTATGAAAGTGAGGTTCCCCTCAGTCGGCCTCACACACACAGCTTTTACTCAGATGAAGTAGAGGGTTGCCTTGCCCACGCAGATGGACAGTCTGTGAAAAATGAGTCTTTCCTGCCTGTTTCCCCGCACACTGTTTTCCCATGACTGTAAAACATTGGACACTTGGCCGGCTACCACACACTACTTACTGAGATGTGAAGTACGGGCTTCCTTGACTGCCACCCGCATGCTACTTCCCCTCTTGAAACATAAAAGCTTCCCTGGGGCCACATGCCATTTTTATGCTTTTTAAAATGTGAAGGCTCAGCGGGCTCCCGGGAGGAAAGACAGGAATTGTGATCTCAGTGTGTGAAGAGACTTGAGGATTCCAACACTCGCAGGTAAAACTTCTGTTTGAGGTCTTAAAGGGTTTTCCCTCATCTTTTCTCCTTTTCATCCATCTGTTGTCTGTCTATTCTTCAATCTTTTATTTCTCGTTCATCTCTATTGGTTTGACCCTTTCCACCTCATCTGACGGCCCACTTGAACTTTTCCTTTCGTCACATCTAATCCATCTTATCAGGTTTCTATGCTTTTCATTCATTTATTTTTCGTTCCCTCTGGTGGTTCGACCCCCTTTCGGGTTCCTTGACTGTTTCCCCTTTCGTCATCTGACGATCCTTGTAGTGAGTGTTGCCATCGTCCCATAAAGATGCTAGAGCTTCCGCATCGGGTGTAACATCCAGCTGATGTTTGCCTCCATCACGTATCAACAGATGTCACTAGCAGTTCTACCGCTACCACCTGGCAAAATATCCGCATCTCATTCCCTCACACAACCGTCAATGTATATACGTATCTGGGTCATGTTGCCAAATGTGGTCACTAAAGCAGTTACTTCCAAAAATAACAAAACAATTCGTGGCATTAATGTTGATATCTTACGTGCAGTTTTTCTTTCACTCATTCATATATCATTCAAACCCAAAAGTTTTAGACAAAAAAAAATGTATTTTTTTCAATGTCTTTCACTTTTCTTTTTCATTTATCTCAACCAAAAAAATGGAGAAGGAAATGTTAAAACTTTTCCAATAAATGATATCAAGATAAGCCGTTCTATTCCCTTTCAAAACAAGATTTTAAAAAGAATGAAATGTTTTCTCTTTATCGGGAATTATCAGCAGTGCATCACTCAGGTCCCCCGCTGAGCAAGCAAGATTTTGGACCGGGTTAAAGAACCCGAAATACATTCCCTTTTATTGTACATTATTTTTTTTTTTTTTTTTTTTTTTTTGTTTTTTTTTTATACTTTGTCGCTGTCTCCCGCGTTTGCGAGGTTTGCGCAGGAAAAAGACGACGAAAAAAAAATGGCCCACCCCCCCCCCCATACACCCCTTACCAACACACGTCCAACACACGCAAAAATACCCTACCTACACACCTTTCATGGTTTACCCCGACGCTTCACATGCCTGATTCACTCCACTGACAAACACGTCAACCCCTGTTACACATCGCTCAAATCAAATTTTATTCTTGCCCTCCTTACCCCTCCTGCATGTTCAGGCCCCGATCACACAAAATCTTTTTCACTCCCTCTTTCACTCCCAAAAAGGTCTCCCCCTTCTCCTCGTTCCCTCCACTCCGGGCACAAAATATCCTCTTGTCAATCTTTCCTCACTTTATTCTCTCACTGTGGCCAACCATTTCAAAACACCCTCTCTGCTCTCTCAACCACGCTCTTTTTATTTCCACACATCTCTCTTACCCTTACGTTACTTACTCGATCAAACCACCTCACACCACACATTGTCCTCAAACATCTCATTTCCAGCACATCCATCCTCCTGCGCACAACTCTATCCATAGCCCACGCCTCGCAACCATACAACATTGTTGGAACCACTATTCCTTCAAACATACCCATTTTTGCTTTCCGAGATAATGTTCTCGACTTCCACACATTTTTCAAGGCTCCCAAAATTTTCGCCCCCTCCCCCACCCTATGATCCACTTCCGCTTCCATGGTTCCATCCGCTGACAGATCCACTCCCAGATATCTAAAACACTTCACTTCCTCCAGTTTTTCTCCATTCAAACTCACCTCCCAATTGACTTGACCCTCAACCCTACTGTACCTAATAACCTTGCTCTTATTCACATTTACTCTTAACTTTCTTCTTCCACACACTTTACCAAACTCAGTCACCAGCTTCTGCAGTTTCTCACATGAATCAGCCACCAGCGCTGTATCATCAGCGAACAACAACTGACTCACTTCCCAAGCTCTCTCATCCCCAACAGACTTCATACTTGCCCCTCTTTCCAAGACTCTTGCATTTACCTCCCTAACAACCCCATCCATAAACAAATTAAACAACCATGGAGACATCACACACCCCTGCCGCAAACCTACATTCACTGAGAACCAATCACTTTCCTCTCTTCCTACACGTACACATGCCTTACATCCTCGATAAAAACTTTTCACTGCTTCTAACAACTTGCCTCCCACACCATATATTCTTAATACCTTCCACAGAGCATCTCTATCAACTCTATCATATGCTTCTCCAGATCCATAAATGCTACATACAAATCCATTTGCTTTTCTAAGTATTTCTCACATACATTCTTCAAAGCAAACACCTGATCCACACATCCTCTACCACTTCTGAAACCGCACTGCTCTTCCCCAATCTGATGCTCTGTACATGCCTTCACCCTCTCAATCAATACCCTCCCATATAATTTACCAGGAATACTCAACAAACTTATACCTCTGTAATTTGAGCACTCACTCTTATCCCCTTTGCCTTTGTACAATGGCACTATGCACGCATTCCGCCAATCCTCAGGCACCTCACCATGAGTCATACATACATTAAATAACCTTACCAACCAGTCAACAATACAGTCACCCCCTTTTTTAATAAATTCCACTGCAATACCATCCAAACCTGCTGCCTTGCCGGCTTTCATCTTCCGCAAAGCTTTTACTACCTCTTCTCTGTTTACCAAATCATTTTCCCTAACCCTCTCACTTTGCACACCACCTCGACCAAAACACCCTATATCTGCCACTCTGTCATCAGACACATTCAACAAACCTTCAAAATACTCATTCCATCTCCTTCTCACATCACCACTACTTGTTATCACCTCCCCATTTACGCCCTTCACTGAAGTTCCCATTTGCTCCCTTGTCTTACGCACCCTATTTACCTCCTTCCATACAAATATCGTGTGGTCTTCAAATCATATTCTACAGTCTGCAAATTTGAGTAACCTTATCCTGTGCCTCTTTTGTTTCTACCGTATACGGTTACGTTGGTTGTGTTCACATTCTTTCAGGTTGATAACAAAAGATAATAGCGTAGTGTTCTGTGGGTTAACACCACAGAAAACCCTATGTGATCAACTCACAGAAACATTGCTGTTTGACAACAGTGCCCAGCTCTAATTAACTTTAAACAAAAAAAAAGGGAAGATGAAAATGAACAGTTGATATATAAAACTCGTTTTAAACAGGAACAAAGAACAGTCTTATCTTTCTTGTTGGGGTTCCGTAACAGCTGCCAGTAACATACCAGAGGTTTGTCTGTTCCTCACCACTGGTTCAGTGACATATTAGCCTTTGGGTTCTCCAACATAATATGATTTAAAATTTACCCTGGGGGCTCAAAGTGGGGACAGTTGTTTGTTAGACCTATTTTAATCCATCAATCATTTCGTTTTCTCTTTATGTGTATTTTACGTATGTGTGTATTATCTCATAAGTCGTCGATCATCTTAAGCACTGTTCCCCTTTTCATGGAGTAGATCCACGTTTGCAGCTGGGGACTAATTTTCAACCCTCACAGTCCCGGGTAAGGGGGAGGACGCCAGTTCCCCGGAGATACACTTTTACATTATCCAGGAAAAATACCATTTTAATTCTACTTCTATCATCTTTAAAATGTACATCGAGCGATCACTCTGTACAGAAACTACACACACCAGTTGCTGAAGGGTTTTATGCCTTTCCATCTATCGGTGGCGTAGCTTGGCTGTTGTTAATACAAGAGCTCTAAAACATACCTAACAGAAGGATCAAATCAATGATGCATCAATTTCAGTAGGCCGTTACTGCTTGCAAGTGTCAGTAATCAAGTGTAGATGCAGAGTACGTTCGTCTTATGACAGATCTTGACGACCCTATAATAGAACGTTTGGGGATCAACTTAACCTTGGAGTTTCCAAAGATGTAGCAGGTCAATATACGGGGCAGGCAAGCCTTGGGCAATATCCAACAGTGTATTCGGTCGGTAACTGTTCAGTTATTTTTTCATGGTGGTGCCATGTGAAGGATCGGACACAGCCCAACAGTAAGTCAATGTGGGGCAGTGTCTCCCCCACTGCTGAACTACGCCCAGCTTTATGACACAAAAGAAGACCACTTGGTTCGAATTGTCACAGACAGATGCAGATATTGTCCCCGTTGAAAAGTAACGGATGTAAACTTGTCTTACTTTATAAGATGGTCTTCCTCTGGTAGAATTTGACTTTTTGGTTTTCCTTCTAGTGAGAAATGAAAGAGAATCTTTTAGAAATGTTGGCCTGCAAATCAATTGAATTCTTCACGTAATAACAGATTTCATTAAATTTAATTTTCCTGTTTGTGTGACTACAAAATCCAATATGACAAGGGCTCACACACCGTGTCATCATGTCTTAATTATACAACTAGAAGAGAAATTAAATAACATCCTTAGTTTCAAGTAACTAAAGGGCCAAAAAACCCCTGGGAGGATGCTAACCCGTCAGTGACATCCATACCCAAAAAACCATGTCCATTACCAGCTGGGTCCATTGTCGCTGATTAGTGTGGACTACGGATTGTCGGGCGCTCGTCCCCGTGATGATTAATTATTGCTCACTGCCTCAAATGGGGCCAAAGTTCCTCCAGCCTGCGACCACTTGTACAACTGAGGCTGATATACGCTCCATACAGGGCCATAGTACAATGAGGGTGCTGTATACGTCCATACAGGGGCCACTTGTACAAATGAGGCTGTATAAGCTCCATTTCCAGGGACCCCTTGTATCAATGAGGTACTGAAAACCTTTCATACCAGGACCACTGTACAACTGAGGGTGTAAACGCTCCATACCAGGGACCACTTGTACAATGAGGCTGTATACGCTCCATACCAGGGGCACTTGTACAACTGAGCTGATAAAGCTACATACCCGGGACCTACTTGTACAACTGAGGCCGAATCGCTACAACCAGGAACCTGTAAGAGGGAATCGTACTCCAGGGCCACTTGTAATCTGAGGCTGTATACGCTCCATACCAGGGGCCACTTGCAAATGAGGCTGTATACGCCATACCAGTGGCCACATCAAATTGCCCTATATGCCCATACCAGGGGCCACTTGACAACTGAGGCTGTATAAAGCTCCATCCAGTGGCCACATACACAGTTGGGCCCTATATGCTCCATACCAGGGGTCACTTGTACAACTGAGGCTATGTAATCTCCTACCAGGGACCACTTGTACAACTGGACCATGATACGCTCCATACTAGGGACCACTTGATAGGAATGTGAGGCTGTAAACGCTCCATACCAGGGGCCACTTGTAATAACTGAGGCTGTAAACGCTCCATACTCAGGGAGCACTTGACAACTGACATGCTTTGTATAAACGCTCCAAACCAGGGCCACTTGTACAACTGATGCTGAATACGCTCCATACCAGGGAGCACTTTGTTACAACTGAGCTGTATACGCTCCAAGCAAAAGGCCACTAATAGTACAACTGAGGCTGTATACGCTCCCTACCAAGGGCCACTTGTACAATTGAAGGCTGTATACGACGCTCCATACCAGGGGCCACTTGTACGAACTGAAGGCGTGTACGCTCCATACCAGTGACCACTTGTACAACTGAGGCTTGTAGAACGCACCATACCAGGGGCCACTTGTACAACTGGCGCTGTATACGCCTCCATACCAGGGACCCCTTTAACAACTGAGGCTGTATAATACGCTCCATACCGACGCCACTTGTTACAGACTGAGGCTGACAAACTCACATACCAGACACCTTGGTACACTGAGAGCTGAATACGCAACATACCAGGACCACTTTACAACCTGAGGCTGAATACTCAGCAAACCAGGCCCACTTGTACATCATGAGGCTGTATAATCGATACCATACCCAGCCACTTGCACAACTGAGGCTGTATACCTCATACCAGAGGCCACATACACATTTGGTCCCTATAAACGCTCCATAACCCATGGGCCACTTGTACATACTGAGCTGTATACGCATCCATTACCCATATCCACATACACACGTTGGGCCTCTATACTGCTCATACCATGGGTCCACTTGTACAACTGATGCTATGTATGCTCCGAATACCAGGGACCAACTTTTACAACTGGGACCATATACGCTCATACAAGGGACCGACATGTATAAACAGTAGGCTGTATATCGCTCCATACCAGGGTCCACTTTGTATAGACTGGATCGCGCCTGTTATACGTAGTTTAAAGCCTCCATACCATGGGGGGCGCACTTTTACAACAGATGCTGATTACGCTTCCATACCAGGGGCCACTTTTACAACTGAGGCCTGAATACGCTCCTCACCAGGTTAGCAACATGTTACAAACTGACGCTGTATACGCTTATCCAGCTATAGGCGCCATTGTACAACTGATGGGCTGGTATCGCTCCCTACCAAGGGCCACTTGTACAATTTAGGCTGTATACGCTCCATACCAGGGGCCACTTGTACAATGGAGCTGGTGTACGCTCCATACCAGTACCCACTGTAACAACGCTGTCTGTAATACGCCGTCCCATACCAGGGGCCACTTGTACAACTAGGCTTTATACCTCCATACAGGGAACCACTTGTACAACTGGGACCATATACGCTCCATACCAATGAGCACTTGTACCAACTATGAACCATATACTCTCCATACCCAGGAGGCCACATTGTACAACTGTACCAATATACTCTTCATACAAGGACCACTTGTAAACTGGAACCATACAACGCTCCATAACCAGGGGACCACTTGTACAACAGGGACCAATGTTACGCTCCATGACCAACCAGGGGGCCGACTTTGGAACAACCTTGGTACCAATGTATGCTCCCTACCAGGGCCAACTTGTGCAACTGGGACCTGAAGTACGCTCCATACCAGTGCCACTTGACCATACTAGGAACATATTCATGTTGTTTTAAAAAACCGTCCATCATCGTCATCTAGAACGACCCATGTAGGAGCTGTCCTAATCGGACTACATTACGAATCAAGTGAGCATCCATCATCTTGTGAACATCCAGGAGCTGATGTTTGCACTCCATCACGTATCAACAGATGTCACTAGCATTCTACCGCTACACCTGCCACAAATATCCTGCATCTCATTCCCTCACACAACGTCAATGTATATACGTCATCTGGGCGTCATGATGCCACATGTATACGCTCACTAAATAAAAGGAAAAATTTCTGTGGCATCTATGTTGATATTTATGTGCGTAGTTGATTTTTCCACTTATTCATATATCATTGAACCTCAATGGAAACTAGAAATTTTAGTTTTCACAATCTCTCATTCGTTATCTTTTACATTCATCTTTACACAAAATAGATATAAGATAATTTCTAATGAATGGATATTAAGGTTTGAGATTATTTTTTCAAGTCAAGAGGAAACATAAATAACATGTTTTCTGTTACTGACAATTATCAGCATTGTATCCTACAGTGTCCCATCGCTGACAAGGAACAGATGGACCTGACGAAGTACCCGAAATGTAATCTTTCATTTTATCACTATACAAAATCACAAAGACTCAACAAATCTTAATACGTACAAACTACAACTGATTACCCTTTGTACTTTTGTCTTCTGCCATATACTGTCACGTTGGTTGTGACAGGTTGGTAACAGAGATTACAATTAGCGCGTTAGATGTTCCTATAGTCAACAACCACAGAAAACCCTCTGTGGGTCACGTCACAGAAAACATTACGGATGACATCATATGTCAGTACTAATGCTACACATAACAAAACAAAACATAGATGTAAACATGAACAGATGAATAAATAATCACGTGTTCACCGGAACAAAGAACAATCTATATCGTTCTTGTTGATGTTCCGTAACAGCAGCGCAATAACATCCCATAGGCTGTCCTTTCACACCCAGCACAGGTTACAGTGACCATATTAGGCCAAACAGCGTTCTCCAACACTAGAAAAAATTGTCAATATCCAGGATCACGAAGTGTGACACGTCTGTTTCTAAGATCCCATAGTAATCCATCAATCCATCTTCTCTTTAAGATGAAGTAAGTAGTGAGTGTATCTATCATCATAAGACATCGATCATCTTAAGCACTGCTTCCCATTTGCATGAGTAGATCAAATGTTTTTTGACAGCTGGGAGCCTAATTTTCAACCCCACAGTCCTGGGTAAGGTGAGGACGCCCAGTTCCTGGAGATACACTAGACATAATGCAGGGAAATAGACCACATAATTCTGCCTCTATCATCTTATGTGCTCCATCTAGCGATCACTCTGTACACAAACTACACATCACCAGTTTACTGACGCGTTTAAATCGTCCTGTCATGATAATCAGTAGGTGTCAGCTTTGGTTTTGCCTGTTAATCACAAGAGAACTCTAAATATACCTAACTAAGGACAATCAATGAATTGCATACACCAAGGTTCAGTGAGGGCCTGCACTGCTGCAAGTGACGGAGTGATCAAGTGTAAGATGCAGAGATACGTTCGTCATAATACAGATCTTGACGGAACCTATAATAGAACGTTTGTTCAACTTAACTTGGAGTTTCCGAATGTAGCAGGTCAATATACGGGCAGCAAGCCTGGGACAAAAATATCTCAACATGTGTATTCGGTCGGAAACTGTTGTGAGTTAATATTCATTGGAGGTGCAATGAGGAAGGATCTGGACACAGCCACCATAATGTCCCCAATAGTCGTACCAGTGACTCTGGCCACTGCTGACACTAGACCGCCCAGTCTGATGACACAATAGAAGACCACTTGTTTCGAATTGTCACAGAC